>NC_069137.1:1956615-2256615 GCF_026914265.1 Mya arenaria | reverse complement strand
GACATACATTTCAATATAGTTATTGGACAATAATATTCCACAATCACTTTACAAAAGTTTGTTAAATCTTCGTTTACACAAATTTCCACATAATGCTTATTAGCTTGAAGAGAGAGAGAGAGATTCTGTCCAGTTTTTATTGTTTAATATATAATGATTATGCCTTTTCCTTCGTATGATATATTAAAATAAATAACGTTTAAACCAATATCAATGACAACTCCTTGCCAATATTGAAATGCAGGTCACTGTACGAAACGATTTCTTTATTACGATGGACCTCCCAGAAACAATCGTGCAAGGAGAAGAATTCCTTCTGCAAGTTACTGTATTCAATTATCTTCCAAGTACGCAACAGGTACGCTAGATATTATCGCATCGCTTTCTATTGTAATCGCAATTATTTTGTTATTGTTTCCTACATAAGCAACATTTAAAATATAGATCATTTAAATTGCATACGTTTTAATATTTTGCCACGTCACTCAATGTACGTCATGATTGTGTATTTTGGCTACACATGAAGTCTTTATCTGCTGTTTTACATTCCGAATCATCAAAACAGATACATTGCATATCTTTTAAAACTTCAAATGTATTGTAAGACTGTGTATTGTATCAATTTGGTCGATATTTGTGCTGTTGTGCCATGTTTCTTGTTTTTGATGTTTTTATTTTTTTGTGTTCTATGTCTTTAGCATTTACCCTGTGCAATTAAACGGGGATTATGTTTAAACATTTGGCTACTGATCTTGTTTTCGTAGTTCTTTACATAAGTATGGAATACTATTTACATTCAGTTACTTCAATTGTTAATCTTATGACTGACAAATAAAACTGTAATTATTAGAATAGATTAAAGAGACAGTTACTTTCCAATAACCACTGTATTGTACAGGTCTCTGTCCAAATTCAACATTCGGACGACATGGATCATCCTATACCGGCTGCATCTATTACAATTGTGGACTCAATAGGCAACACAATTGATAGTTTAATTCTTCTTTCGTTACATTTAGAGGTAAGTAAGACTGTTATGTACTGCTCGCCTACCATCATGCTACAAAACATTTTCAAACGAAGACTTATAATATAAAAAAGGAAATATCAACCTTAAGCCTCAACACTTTATTACTTACAGAACATAATAATGGGTGCTGTGATGTCCTTAACATTTATAATATAGATACTTTTTTTTTCAAGACATTATTCTTAAATCATTTAAAAAAAACAGCAGTCAACAAATAAATCTTCTGTAATACATTCAACATATAATAATAAAAATATAGGTATGACAAACAACATTGGCCTAGAAAAGCTGCTTTAGACATACACACTCCCTTCGTAAACCGCTGGCAACCAAGGCTGATGCGCTAACAGGATGCTTGTTGAATTCGAGTATGCATTTCAGATTAATGGGATGATGTAAACATAAAAGGCAGCCAAGCTAAGAATCTAATTCTATATTCATACCTTACAACATTCCTCATGTTGCGCTGCGGACAATTGTGTTTTGTTCTTGGTGATTGTTGCATATGTGTTCATTGGATTTGTTTTTCTTGCATGGACAAACTATTTCGTTTAAAAAAAATGTGTTCACCCCAAATTGAGCCGGGGCATTTTAATACATTTGAAAAAAACATTACACAAAACACAATACACGCTGTATATTCCAGGTAAATTCGGGAGAAGGTAAATCTACTTTTGTACACTTTACTCCAACTACAACTGGGATGATAACAATAACTGCGGAGGCTAAAGCAGGGGATCTCCTCAGAGCTGCTGCAGTTGATAAAATACAAAAACAAGTGATTGTCGTGGTAGGTGTCCAACCGAAACTGCTCATCATAATTATGAAAAATGTAGCGAATTCGAAGATTGTTTAGGTTAAAAGATTATTTTATTTTTTGAAACAACTTCATATAACAATCAAATGCTAGGTTTTAAGAGTTTTGCTGGCCCATTTATAGGTGTGTACAAAAGGGTCGTACATTAGAAAAGTACATTATATCGAATAGTAAAGATATCAATGTGTTTGTCAATATAATTGTTTTACACTAACGTTCGTTGGAAAGTATGCCAGAGAATGAAATCCGAATTAATTCTTTCGAAATGGATTTGAAATAGGCTAGATATTTCAAGATAAGATTTATCATCAAGAAAAACCATAATCAGTTTAACCATTTTTCTGTAATTTGTTACATAAATATATAACAAAATGAAACAAATGTAAATAATTTAGTAGTATTTCTTATTATCACTTAATGTTGTTTTCGCAAACTGAGCTACTCGGAGAAGGCAAACAAGTTGATAGTTTCTTAGTGTGTTGATAATTTGCATGTTTACGCAATATTTTACAGCCATATGGAATTTTAAAAAGGGAAAACATTCAGGAACTCGTCAATTTGACGCATTTATCCAGCCAACTGCTCACCGTGTCCCTACAAGACCCACAGCATATGGCCCCGGGTAGTAAAACTGTTACAGTTAAGATGACCGGTAAGCCAATCTCATTCCGTGTGTGCATTCAGAGATAAAACAAAACACTGTTGTTTTTTTGTAAATGCGCTTTTTATATGTTTTTGCACATGTTTTAGTAATGTTCCCATTCCTTGAATACAAAAGTCATATGTCATACCTTGAAATGTTTCAAAATAAGTCACCCCATCTCTGATGTGAGTAATTGATAAATTTAAGTGAAAACATTATTAACTGGTTCAGGGAACTGGCATATGTATGGTTCAGATATCGAAGCAACAGTGATAAATTCATAGATTACATGATTTCATGGCAATGTATTGTACCAGTTAACAATTTAAACAGTGTTTCTTGTTCTTTTCTTTTTTTTTGTTTATGGGGACGACCCTTCAACATAGCAACAAAGTACATTATGTTCGTTCGTTTGTGATATTTTATTTTGTTTGCATGTCATAACTAGTGATTATAGTTGGTTCAAAGGTAGAGTGTGTGACCATTTCATTTGACTTCCAATACTTTTATTTTTAGTGACATTTGCTTCAAGCTACTTGATGTAACCTGTTTATTTACCAAATATTATATGTTTAGGGAACTTCATGAAGCCAAGCATTGATGGTCTACAGGGTTTGCTGAAAATGCCGCACGGTTGTGGGGAACAAAATATGGTTGACTTTGCACCTGATGTTTACATTGCTAAATATCTAAAAACAGTTGGAAAGCTTACTAAGGAGATAGAGGATAAGGCTGTGCAGCAAGTGAAATTCGGTATTATACCTAATCTCATCCGCATCACTGTTAGTGTATCATGTTCGCAAGATTAATACAATAAAAATAAATCAGAATAACAGTAAGACTATAAGACACATTTCATATTCAATATTGAACTCTACTGGAGAAAATATATTGATACTCTTTGATGTAATTGTATTTGAGTAAATGTAATGCCTGAAATACTTGATTGGCGTCAACACTATTGGATTAATAGAATTTCAGGCGAATAACATACAGTACATATTGTTTACATTATAGCAAGATCGTCTTCTTGTTATATCAAGACTAAGATCAACAAGACAAAATGTGTTTCATTTCGCGAGTATCAAAGGACCTGTGAATCAATTACAAGCATTTTTTTTTTAATTTTCGTTCCATGAGTACAAAGATTGTCCGCAGACTAGTAATATTCGCAAAAAACAACAAGTCATTCATTTCCATAAACTAACTCTATCGATGACCTATATAAATTAAAACCCTCAGAAATAAATGTTACACTACGTTTAACATGTCACGTCCGATAGTACATGTTTCTACTGATTTTAAAGGTTATCAGAACGAATTTAGAAATATGCATCAGGATGGCTCATTCAGTGCTTTTGGGGAACGCGATCTATCTGGTAGTGCATGGTATGAATATTCATTTTAGTTTACCGTTTTTACAATGCTAAATACAGGGCAAAGCCAGTAGTCAGAAATTCAAAAATAATCACTTTATTAATTAGCTACTTCCAAACAAAGACGTATGATTAATATTTCAAATGCTGATGTTATCACCAGTTAAGTCACTAAACAGTTGGTAAAGTACAAACGCGTCCTTGCTGACATGTACGATTTTAAAACGTTCATTAATGTATCTGATGATAAATACTTTTAAACCTGGGTAAATAATATGCCATTTCTGATTCAGGTTAACTGCTTTCGTCCTTAAGTGTTTTGGTCAAGCACGCTCAATAGTCAAAGTAGATGACCAGGTTTTGTCAAGATCTATGGTATGGCTTCTTGGGCAACAGGATCAAGACGGGTCCTTCAGAGAACCTGGGACATCAATGAGATGGGTTGACCAAGTATGTTTGACATTTAATTGATAAAATACCGTAATAATATAACCGTACAAACGAAATAATCAGATCTTCCTTATCCATGAAGCATTTGCCTTAAGATGTTTGTTTATGTGTATTGAATATAAATTTTGAAATCAGCTCATTAATTATTTCATCGATGTGAATGATACTAGAACATGTTTTCGTTTAATCTACGAAACATACCTTTTCAGTCAGGAACAAAGACCGGTGTTTCTCACACAGCGTTTATTTTGATCGCGATGCTCGAAAACAGAGGATTCAAATTAGTAGCAGTAAGTAAAATAGCTCCAATACAATTCAAAATACTTGCAATAGACTTGGTTTTACGTAACGACATTAAGAAAAAAAATGTTAATACACGAATGAATAGAAAAGAAATATATTTTTGTAATTTGAAAATAAAAGAACGTAGTTATGTATATCAAAGTAAATAATTATTACAATTACAAATAAAAATGAACAAGAAGTTGCAAATATGTTTTATCATCTGCCCCGGAACATGATTTGAGCTAACACTGTATATAAAATATTTCTTGGAATGTTTCCACTTAGGATAGAATCAGGTCGGCTTTGCTAAAGACTATTCAGTGATTTGAGGAATATACAGAATCAGTATAAGAAATAAAGTGTGGCAAATCATAAAGAGTGTCAAACCAAAAACTTCAAACAGGTGGAACCACAGTAAATGATGAACGATGAAATATCGTCTTTGAAAACGGCAGTTTTATTAACGTCTAGCCGGCTGTTTTCTATACTTTTTGACATCACTTGCCTGTGTTCGAACCCCACTAATTCCAAACTACTTTTTATGCTATACATGTTTTTGTTTGCAATTTTATATCATAAATAACATAATGATAAAACAAGCGTTTTCGGATGCAACAAATTTTTGGTGGAAAAACATGAACGAGTTAATTAAATTAGGATTTGCACCTCTGAAGTTATTTGTTGTATTATGTATGCGAAAAGCTACAGAAACAAGCTCAGTAGCAAAAAGTTTTAACAGACACCCGGTTTAATGGCATAGGGTAAACGCCAAAGACAAGAACCATAACATTACAAACATGAAAGAACAACACAAAACTCCACAAGCAGCACAGTGCATACATACTTTATATAACAAACATTTTGAACGTATTTGCGCATCGGACACCGGTGTTTAAGACTCTTCTTACTGAACGTTTGTAGTGTTTATATTCACTATTATATATAGATGGACAAGAACACAATAAATACGACAATGATTCTAGCGAAAGTGCAATACTGACTTGAGTCATTTTATGCCCTGTTTCTAAAATCTTGAAATTTTAAAGGACATGTATTAAGTATGTATTCTTTTGTCTTAACCCTTGTGAAATGTTCACGTACGGCAGCATCAGGTAAAGGCTTTACAAAAATCAAATTAGGAGTATCGTTGTCGAAAACAGATGAATTTCCAAATCACACAAATAGTAAATGTGAAATAATTATCATGAATCTGTATGTATATGAGGTGTGTAATAATATCATATGAATACCATGTCTGTTATATAAACGCAGGATTCCCGTTTGAATAATGCAATCACGAAGGCAATGCATTATTTGGAGGCCCAGATCAACGACCCACACGACATGTACACTGTTGCGGTGTTATGTTACGCCTTGGCGAAATCTGGCAGTAGCATAAGTCCGTCTTGCTTGAACAAATTACAAACTGGAGCTTTAAACCAAGGTGAATATTTGCTTTTCTTTTCTATATGTCGAAAGCAAGTAAGTTTTTCATGCTTTCTTTCACTGTAGTTTCCCTTACGATGTAGGTTTTTACGCAATCACTATGTCGAATAAATGTTTATATTCCACACAAAAATTGTTACTACCCATTCATATAATACAAAAATACATGTTGACTTGACATATGGTAGTAGCGTAGCGTAGCATAAGTCCGTCTTGTATAAATTTCATGCTTGAGCTACAAATCAAGGTGATTATGTTCTTTTTATATTTAGATCTCAAGATGACATATATGATTTTATATGATTGCATTCGTCTTTGTTCCCCGATAGGATGTATTTTTTCCGCAAAATGTTAGTCGAATTGATATCTATCATACTTTTTCTGCCCACCTTATTATACAAAAGTATCGAATTCGCTTGAAAATTGACAAGATTGTACGCAATCTCAATTCAAGTGACACTTGTATTTAAAATCAATGCATACACATGTATAACAAACATAAATTTTGAATGATAGATATTTAACAACGTACTGAAACATTAATGGAAAATATTTATTACTGATAACAAGATTGTAACCGTGTATTTAATAGCTGAATACGAACACATATTCAATGACTGTTGGGACCTAAAATATCTACATTGATCAACTATCGTCTCATACGGTAGAAGTATCGTGTTATCATTACCTTTCTTTCAAATTAAACACGGTATACAATTGTATTAGTTGTGGAACTTTCCATTTGCGTGTAAGAGTGACCTTTTAAATGATGATACACATATCCTTTTCACAAATTCATTTGTTATTAGCCGTAAACTTTACTACAAAGTAACAATTTATATATATACATAAATATATTTATAAATACACATGTATTTTTATCATTACCACTTAGGTGACAAAACGTATTGGCAACATTCTCGGATGGTAAACAAACGGGCAGACTCGAAAGCGGCGCCGTCACGGGCTCCATCACGTGATATTGAGGCAACATCTTACGCTCTTCTGACATATAGTGAACTCGGAAAACGGAATGAGGGACGTAAGGTTGTCAACTGGCTTGTGTCACAGAGGAACCCGTCAGGCGGTTTTGCATCGACTCAGGTAATTCAGAGCAAACGATGAATTGCTTTCATAATCTATTGAAATAATGTAACATGCTCGAAATAATGTTATCAGTTAAATAAGCAGGTGTCAATGTCATGAGAAATCTCTAAAGATGTGTACACATTTAGAACCTAAGCAATGGAAATCGAATGATCCTATATATATAACCTTGTACATCATTCGTAGAATATGATGTCATTGAAACTACAAACACACATCAGGCATACAAGACTAATACTAATATCGAATGATACAAGGATGAAAGTTCGATCCCCCCCACCATAGATAATTAAACAAAAACACTACCATGAACATCACTCTTCTCCACAGTTTTCCATAGCGTTACCAATATATTAACACTACAGACATGTCACTATGGTGTAGCGATAATACAATATGCTCGAACATTGAAACAGTTCAGATTAAAACCCGACCTAGGGGTTATTTTATAAATTTTGAATAAATTATAAATACTTTCAATCAAGGTCATTGTTGATTATGCATGTTTTCACAATAAAACAAAATAAAATGTATCAGTTGTGTACAGAAATTTGAAAACAAACAATGATATTGTCGGTATAATATGTACCATGTGTCTTGTTTGTAATAGATCATTCCATGATCAACCTTTAAAATTTGATATATTTGACGTTGAAAACAACTGGAAGCAATGATTTAAAACGTATAAAAACTCTTTTCAAAAGTAATTATCGAATAAATATTGGCCAACTAATAACTATTTGGCTAACTCTAACCAAGCCGAAGAAAAACAGTAATACACTTGGCTGTATCACAGACTCGAATCACAGGCACCTGATAGAGTACGGCAATTATTGTGCACCGAGCAGTGCGTACACCAAATCTTTATACAAATTGGACATGTCAACAATGCAAAAAGCTAACTTACTCATGTATTTGTATCGACCGATTGTTTGCTTGTACTGATCATTGTAACGAGTTAATCGATGAAATAAAATGCCTTTTATTACTACAGTCTGGTGGCTTGTTCATCGAATATGTCAAGTAAGATATCGTTCAAATAACTGCCAGATTACCAACATATTTTGTCTATATGCCTTTTATTTTACTTTAAATATAACCTGAATCGTTTTCATTTGCAGTTCTATTTTACACCTGCTCTATATTCATGTCGACATGTATGTATGCATTTGTTTTTGATAGGACACTGTTGTGTCGCTTCAAGCTTTGTCCGAGTTTGCAGCCCGCTTTCCAATGGACCCGGCTTCATTTTCCAACTACGGACTGCATCTGAACACGACTGGAAATAATTTCGTGCATGAATATCAGATAACCCCGGCAACCTACGATACCACTTATAGTTTCGAGGTAAGGTTTTAATGTCAGTTAATAATTATATAAGGCATACTTAAATCAGTATGTTTCTGTGACCTGCTCTATTCGTTTGAAATTTGACGTTCCATTGTTTTCGTTATGTTTTACTCTTTCAATTTTTGCGTAGAAGAGAACACTCATTACTACAATAAATAAATAAATACGTCCAAATCTGAAACGGTAAAATTACAACTGGTAACATGTATGAACATCAAGTATATAGAGACTGAGAAACACTTTGCGTTTGTCTGTCAAAAACGGAGCGCACCCAGACGTACTATTTCTAAACTTTATTTCTGCTGTAAGCCATTAAATTAGTCCGAACATGATTTTATATATCTATATCCATTTGCGCTTAAAAATATTCTGGTGGAATAATGGAAATGCTTATGATATACCTGTTCTAACGTATTCAATATTGCTATCGAATTCTAGTCACGAGATTCTGATGCATTATTTTTGTTTAGATAATCTAGACCTTATGTTGGCGTACTATTGGTATTCATGTGTATATGCTCTAAGCCTTATAAATATTTTAACAGAATAAACGTATCGTGTCGTGTCGTGTATTTCATTTTTTCTATTACCACATCAAAGAACGAGATATGCCGTTTGTACATATAAAAATTGATTACTTCGATAAACGGTAGTTTTAAAACTATGTATATTCTAAAATTTGACTAAGTAATTACATAAGTATTGAATGTAAGCCATAGTCTCGTGTTGCTTAATGATGTTGTCAATCATAAAATGATATAACTAAACTTTGTTTGTGTACTCATTTACAGGTGCCGTCCAACGTGCCGAGCATACACATCTACACAACTGGTGAAGGAGTTGCGGTGATTGACGTATGTTTTTGTGTTTATAAAGGGTTAAATCCTACGTGTATATTTGTTTGTGACAACGTCCGTCTAGAATGGATAGTCTTGTGATACCTCGGTATGTTCTCTGTAACTTAGAGTCAAAGAAGTAAAAGATGTCTTCAGAAGTTCAAACAACAATATTTGATTGTTGATTTTTGGATAATAATTATAATTCGATATACTCTGTAGCATAACAGTTTATAGCCCGAGGTTGGTAGCATCGATGTTTTAAAGGTCATTGACACAATTAAAAAATAAGTAATGTTCGAGTGATAATGTAATGTGACGACATCAGTTCACAACAAGCTTTACATCTAGTATTGTGATGCCACAACGTTTAAACTTTAATAAGCGTTCAGCTCACATGATGATCGTGTTAAAAATACATCTAATGAACTTTTTTTCTTAAATGCTTTGCATTTTAGAGTTATACTATTTTGCATATATAAGTATCTCATTCATTTCGAAATAAAAGCTTGATTCTCCGAAAATAAACAATCGCAGTTGTTTGTGACTCTTACATTTTTCTAATAGTCAGCGCATCGAGTAACAAAGTATAAGCATTTATTATATTACTACATACAAATCCCTATTTTAAAACAGTGTGCGCCATCATATCATTTTGTTGATAAAACACTCATCAAAACTTAATAGAAGTCAACATTTAAATGAACAACTACAGAATAGGTACATCTTATCGTCTCATTGTACCACTGTTTCTATAAAAGTATAATGTAGTTTATATTGTCACCAAAATGTTTAAAGAGCCATCACAAGAGATGTCTCAATCCTGCGCCGTCATAGCATTTTGTTGATAAAACAATCATCAAAACACAATAGAAGTCAACATTTAAATGAACAACTACAGAATAGGTACATCTTATCGTCTCATTGTACCACTGTTTCTATAAAAGTATAATGTAGTTTATATTGTCACCAAAAAGTTTAAAGAACCACCACAAGAGATGTCTCAATCCTTATATGTGAAAGATAGTTTTCATTTTCTTGATGGCCCTTGCTCAGTGTTATTTATTTGTGTAATGTGTATAAAGCATATACTATATAAAGCATATTAATTATTGTATTTTATTTCTTAGATTTAAAGGCTTATATATAAGTATAGTCTATATTACCATCTAATAGGATGAGGAGACGTCACAATCCTAATTAGGTATAGAACGTCCACATATGTTTGGATGGTCCTCGTACATTGTTATTTAATATTGTAACTTATATAATGCAAATTCTGTGTTTGAAATTTGTTTCATAGTTTTAACGGCATGATACAATGCATTTCAGGTTACGACCTCCTACTATATCCAAAGCGATCTTCAAGACCCGCGCATCAGTATAACTGCAGCCATTATAAAGGAATCCCTTAACTCTCTCACTGTGCACAACTGCATGCGGTACTCCTTAATCAATTATAAATAAAACTACTTTTTATCTTGGCGTGATACATTGAACCATGCTGAATCGCATTTCGACAGTATCTTAAGTATTCCTGCTTGTTCAGTCGGTGGGGTAAAGTTTATACAACGCATTAACAATGCATGTGTTCTATTTCTGCGATGTAACATCTTTTTCACCAAGCACAACTGGACCGGGTAACAGGTCATGAAAATATAAACACTGAGGCGGGCTAATCACATTGCTTAACATTTACAATACAATATACAACTGTTTAATATAAACATCAATCACACTATGTTATAGCCACACTAAATGAAAATGGTTCGTTCCAGCTCGTGTCTCATTTGTATTTAAACAGTCAATAAATATTTAAAACATTAATATATTCCTACACAAATTTATTCTAGAAACATACAATAACCAATTGTTTCGAATCAAAATTGGCTCAAATAATCTCATTATACTTTCATGGGTAAATGTAACCCGAAACCTCTCTACACAGCTTTGAATTCCAATAACTGCAGACAGTTGTGGTAACAAAATGCAAAGTAACAAAAATATGCCGATAATTAAATGGTAAATGTCAGCCCGAAAAGATTTACAGAAAGAAATAGTTCGAAAACAGAAAGAGTACGAATAATGAAAATTTCATAACACCGCGGAACAATAACTGCTACACAAACCTGTAACACATAATTGTCCAAGTATATATTACTTATTAAATTTATACAATTAGTTTGTCTGAGATGTTGTCCTTCGACCTTCGTTGGCGTTGTGATTTTTCCTTCACAATCGCGCGTGAGAGGGGAATCGCTTCCCTATAATAAAATAATAGATACAACGTCTAAATCTTAAAACGGTCAAATCACAACGGGTCACACTTAACTAGCTAGCTTTGCTTCTAAATTATGTGCCAATCAACCTTTGCATACATTTTATTGATAAACATGTTATATATAAACGTTGGCATTCATACTGTTTGATAACAAATGAAAAAAAAAACAACAAAGTCTTAGTATTTATGTACTCGATGTGCAAATGATATTTTTGTTTGATCATGCCATTGGCAGTAATGCGTATGACTAAACATAATTCAGGCATCTTTTGGAAATGTATTGCTTGCCGAATACCAATATCAAAGGAAAAAAAGTCAGAACAGATTATGCATAATTACCGCATAATGTAAATATTGTTCTTTATTAAATGCAAACGTGATTTGACCAATTTCGTCAATCTACTGAGGCTTAAAAAGGTCGATATTCCTTTTGCTCTATTTGTTTTTATAGTTTAGTGTGTGTACACCCTTTAACGTCATACCAGAATAGAAAGTGGTCACTTATACAAAACAATGAACGTGCTTGTATATTAGCTATCTTAAGTACGTTCAGCTTAATATTTGAGCACATACGTATCGCGTTACCTTTTTTGTGTGTGTTGTTTTTACATTCAATCAAATACACATTTACACATACAGTTGGACAGGCCAGACACCTAGCGGAATGCTCCTTATGGAAGTGGAAAGGCCAACTGGTATGATATATTTATGCTATCAGTCGAAGAAAGCAACGGAACTTGTTATTCACTTGGAATTTGTGCGAACAACAAAGCATAGTTTCAATGCCATCTTAATATTTGTATCATGTCGGTCAGGGGAATCAATATTAAATGTTTCATATGTTTTTTTTTCAGCACAACAAAATAGGGTAGTGACTGTCATTTTGTATGTACCGGAACCGTTTGAATGAATGCCAAATATACTAGTTTATCTTTATTTTAGGTTTCATGACGGATGTCGACAAACTCAACGCCCAAACCATTATCAAACGACAGGAAAGGAACGGCCGGTTTCATGTTCTTTACTTTGATAGTGTATGTACATGCTTTTTATATTTAAAAATAAAAGGATGTTGAACGTCAATGAATACTAAGACCAATGACCATTGTTTCTTGTATTCAAATGAGAATGTTTTACACATGTAAAGTCATAACGTTCCTAAATAATTATTGCTTATGTCAATATGTGTTTCAAATGCGTTCTTTACTATGAACATATATATTTATAATATTTTAGCTAGCGGGAAATTCGCAAGTGTGTGTGGATGTCAAAATGGATCGTTCGGACCCTGTTGTGAAAAGCCAAGCATGTCATGTGATGGTATATGACTACTATGAGCCATGTAAGTTGACATAAATGAGATAATAATATACGTGATTCTCTAAACATGAACAGCTTTATACTACGGCGCTGATTCTTATCGTAACTATATAATCGTAGCCGAGGCTCTGGGCCACTCTCTGAGATAACACATTGGAACCGAACAATATGACATGCTCTGTGGATTAACTCGAGCTAGCCCCTCCGTCTTCTTTGGTGTAACGCTTTGATTCCATTCCTCGCAGCCAGTAGCGGAATTTACACACACAAATTCCTTTTTCGTCTATGAATTACTTTTGAAAAGGCTGATAATGGAATTATAATTTAGAAACAATACCGACCAGACAAAACATTTGTACATGCATATGTTGTGCTTAACATAAACTGCAGAGTTTAGGCCATACTACTGCGATCAGTGTTAACGATATGCCAACGTTTATTTTATGTAAAAAACAAAACAAAAACAAGAATAGTAATTGAATTTCATTTAAAATAATGTAACATGACAAACTGTAATCGATTTGTATTTGAACCATACGCTAACTTAGAAGTATTTGTTATGTTCACGAACTACAGTTTATTATCATATGTAGCTGTGGTAACCGTAACAATTGAAATTTTAGCTTACCAAGCTGTTACAACCTACGAGTCAGGGATTCTAAAAAGCACCACTATTTGCCAAGTATGTCCCTTGTGTGAATGGTGCAATGAGCTTTCCTTCCCGCAGGTAAGTTCAAGTTTAAAGTCATAGTATGTTGTTTAAAATTATATTGTCTTTACATGCCCGTATGATTATAGAAATATATGTTGGTTATTATGAACAAAAATCGATAAAAAAACGAAACTGCGGTTGGAAGTAAAATGGTGTGATGTACATTCACGCACAAAGTGATAACTGGTATAATCGCACATATCATCCGACTAGCATAATATGTCTTAAGTAAACCTTTAAACGATTTTAAATACAAATGGAAATAGTTTGTTTTGTAAACATATTTACAGTTAAACGTCCTATTTCGTTCGCCTTACTTTTCAAAATTATATTTGCGCATGCGCACTACGCTTCTCTGTAGTAAAGAATAAGACATGTCAGTGAGTAATACATATTATTCATTCTGGTTTCACTTTATGTTTAAAATATGCAATTTGTTAATGGAAATTAAACAGGAATAACTTCATTATAATAATTAAAACATTTATATCATTTTCAGATTGGCGTTGGTCGGTAAAGTTCTTCTCAATTTGATTGAAAGCTTGGTCAGTGTAAAAAAAACTAGATAAAATTCCCGAAGTTTTGTGGTTTCGTTATTAATATTTGTGACCCTATACTACTCATCCTGTGTGTGTGTACCGTCCTGAAGACATTTTCTACATGTTTTCTAACTAAATTTCATCCCATTCTAAATACCAATTGTTGGAAACGTTTTACTTGTGTATACAGTAACAATACGCCAAATTATGACAAGCAATAGTGTGTGCTATCTTGAGGTCTCGATTTAGAACCCTTATTTCAATTTAAACTTTTGGTGTCCAGAAAATGAAAACGATCCAGTTCTCATTCTATTTTCACTATATTCATAAACGGGACGAAGCTGACACTAAATAGTAATAATTTAGAAAAAAATCACCAAAACTGGTGTAAACGTCACGACATAACGGTCTTGACTTCGTTCAATTTTAAAACAGATGTTATTTTGTAGAATCGAAACTCGAAGCAGGAATATCAAGCTAAATGTTTTACCACTTTTAAACAATGTAAAACCATTTATTTCTTATAACTTTCTTTAAATCAATGGAAAGCAATAACTTAAACGCTAAGCTTTATACTGTCAAGTGAATTTGGCTTTGCCATTTGTTGAATCTGTACCTTATATCAGCTTCTTTTGAAAGAAAATACGCAATAATTATGATTATGTCCTTATGTTCAGCCTGCTATGGTGAAAGCCTCTAGAGCTTGGCCCGAATTCCCCCACAACAACAAAAGAAGCGTACAGCATCAACTATCCCTTGCCATTCAGGCAACATATGTTTTAAGTTGGGTTAACAAAGTGGTATCGTGATGATAATTTTACTGACATCAAAACATTGTATTGTGGAAATAAATAGTGTTGTAGTAACTATTCCTGTCAATATAAAATGGAAATATAATTGAGACTCCAACCTACATATTTTGCAATTTTCGGTAAAAGATAAACGGTTATATTAATTTTATTAGATTAGGTTGGTGTTAATATTACAGTCAATTTAAATCGCCAAATATAATGCTTAATTCTCTCATCAGGAATAGAGTAAAATAAAACACATACATTACGGAAATGACAACAATCCACAAACAAGTATTTAGAATACGAGGAAATTGAGAAATTTAAAAAAAAATAAGCAAGTAGTTTGATTTTTGTTGATTTGAAAGTGAAATATGTATTTGGTTCAAGCAGGTTTCAGAAACAGACAAGATGATTAAACATCTGACACAATAGTTTATTATGAAACTGCCTTGGATTGCACAGAAGTGAAAATGGCACTCCGGAGAGTGCATCATGTAGGGTCCCCTAAAGTACGAAAAGTCGCCAAATTGGGGATACTTTGAGGCGCTAGAGACCGGTGACCGAATATCTTGTAGGGTATAGCGTCCCCTAAATGGACAAACTAGTCCTTCCAGCCTTGTCACGTGCAGAGATGCTGAAATATCTTGGACATTAACTACCCCATTTTTAGGCATTTTTGCAGCATTTTAGCGTATAAGAGAGCCTCGTAGGCGAATGGAAACGCTGACGCTATACAAGCTATATGGGGGCGTGTTTAAAGTACGAAAAGTCGCGAATTTGGGGATACTTTGACGCGCGTGCATCTTGTAGTACCTACTCCATTTTTAGGCATTTTCTGTGGCATTTTAGCGTATAAGAGAGTCTTGTAGGCAAATGGGAACGGTGACGCAATGAAGTCAGAGATGCACCGATAAAAACGTAACGTAGGGAATCGAGGGACCTAAATTATAATACCAGTACGACATCATCCAATTTTTGGTTCCGGAGATATCTTCGAGATTATCTCCCCCTTACACGCTGGGAATGCGTTAAAGTACGAAAAGTTGCGAATTTTGGGATACTTTGACGCGCTAGAAACCGGTGACGAAATAATGTCCCAGGCACCCCGATGAGTGCATATTGAAGGGTATAACATCCTCTAAGTAGCAAAACTAATCCCAGCATCGTCACGTACAGGGATGCTGAGATATCTTCGACATTAGCAACCCCATTTCTAGGCATTTTTTGGCAGCATTTTAGGTTATAAGAGGGCATTGTAGGCAAATGGAAACGGTGACGCAATGACGTCAGAGATGCGCCGACGGTGGCATAACGTAGGGAATCGAGAGACCTAAACTTCAAGACCAGCACAGACCTCCTACCATTATCGGTTCCGGAGATATCTTCGAGATTATCTCCCCCTTACAATACATACGGGAGCGCGTTAAATGTAGTACGATAAGTCTCGAAACCGGTGACTTAATAAAATCCCAGGCACACCGTTGAGTGCATTTTGTAAGGTATAGCGTCCCCTAAATGGCAAAGCTGGTCCCAGCCTCGTAACGTGCAGGGAGGCCGAGTTATCTTCGACATAAGCTACCCAATTTTTAGGCATTTTTGAGGCATTTTAGCGTTAAAGAGAGTTGTGTTCTAAGCACCTTTCATACCGACCCCGGTATTATTAAATTACCGTCAGCTGTTTCGCATTTAAAATAAAGTCCCTCACAGATTGCAGTGATATGATCCTTATCCTGATATACTGATTAATCTCACGGTTATTTTCAATAGAGGAAAAATGACTTAAATATACTTGGCACAAGGGACAAGAGAGGAGAAATTAGCAAAACCGTGAGTATTCGTTATCGGTAAATGTAGTAAATTAAAATCATGTTCACTACATATCAAATTTAATAGTATGTTGTTGTTGATTGTATTATTGCTGAATTGGTATTGTTAATTCCCTGAAAGACAAAGTTAAAGAAATATATTTGTTTTAAAGTACATCTCTTCAACCCTTTCCTTGCCTCAACTAATATATTCACAAAGTGTGTATTTTGAGATAAGTAACATTCTCTTTTATTCATGCATTGCGAAACCGGCTAAACTACTTCGAGCCTCGCGAATATCGAGCAAGGAGGGAATGCTTTTTTGAATGTATTTTTTTCTTTGATACGTTAATTCGTTAAATAAAGTCATGATTACCTTGTTTCTTATTTTACTACGTTATCTCCAGTTAAGATGAGTATGTATTGAAAGACATATGGCTTTTTTCCTGATTTCGGCAAGCCTCATTACCTTGCAACACAGAGGCACTCGGGTCGGTTTTTATATCCGGAATGGAAACATATGAGATATATTATAAAACCCGCGTTAGATCGTCCATATTGCCATACAAAGATCACCGTAACATTTAGAACAAGTAATAACTTTGGCTGCTACTCGGCAGTAGAATAGGAATACATATTGCGGAAGGGTGGCGTGAGAGATGTGTACAGCTAAACAAGTTAAAACTAGTGAACCGTTAATATACTGACCGTTCCATGATGGTCATTTCATTATTTACTGATTAAGCTATTTGTTTCATGTATGGTATGTATGTCGTGCTTCCACGTGCTGTGTTCAGTATATATTGGGCCCGAGCATAGCGCTTTTAAATTGATTGGTTTCTGCTTTATTCGACCCTTGAAATAGAATTAGAATTTGATAATAATCCGCGTTTTTTCCTGCAAAAGTGTCCGTTTGAGTACCGCTGAATTTGATGATAGTGTGTATTTCCATGATTTTTTTAGATTATTTACAATTTAACATGCTATTACAAATGCTATTAGTAGATATTTACACCACAACTTCCATTCCTGAAATAACTGCCTTTCGGCAATTGCGAATATTGTTCGATAAACGCATCAACTTCGGATATTTCCGGATCGCGAATCATCACATAACAATATACTTTAAAAATGAAAATTGTTTATCTTGTTATTGTTCGTATTGTGTCAGCAGATCCCGAAACAACTTTAAATTAAATAAAAAAAAGTAGACAGAGTTAATATATGTTATTTTAATTTCATTGTTGTCATTAATGTTGCAGTTTTACGTTTAAAGGTGATTTCAAGTGGTTGAACTTTTCCCGCGTTATTGTGACGTAATTTGATAAACTGTTTCCGATTACGGTCGGGTCGTCCTATTTACAGAGTGGAGAAATAATTACTGCAAGTTTTCTATAGTGAAATGAAGTACTTTCCAACAATTCTTGAATAAAATAATCGACTACAGACTATGAACGCAGTTTGACTAGTTAAAGCACGAGTTAAATCTTTCGGACCCAAACACTTTGACCAGCCCAACTGCGTTCACACCCTTATAATGACATCAACACCGTAATTTATTCTTCAATTGCTATAACCATTTCATCGCATTTTCTCGACAAATGGTTCGAAAAGTATCATTTATAATAGTAAAATAGGTATTAATGTGAGGTTTGTTCCACTCAATTTGCAATAATGTTTTCTTTGTAAACCGATATACCTTCATTACTGAAATAGAGTGTTTTCTGTTAAGCTAATTAAAATAAAAGTAAAAACTGATAAAGAAAACATTAGTACTTCTGAATATCTTTCAATTCAATTTTAAGATTCCTGCATCTATTATTAACTAGATTTTTGGTATAGATAACCTTTGATATAATTTTATGAATATTCAGAACCATGTACTTCGCTTTTTTATTTTTCCACAATATTTATATAACTGATATTGTCTCAGCGATTTATCCCTGCACTCTGAAGTAATCTTAACGATATGAAAATAATGATGAAACATGCAAACTACAGGGACAAATACAGTGTCGACACAATTGAAAAGGATTCCAAAATTCTTAAGAAATGCACAACGCTAAAGTCTAACACATACTTAAAGAGTTACATACAAAAAGTATAAAACAACAGGACGGATAACGCATGCAACAAAGTAGTTGTTATTGGGTAAATGGGCGTTTACACTAGTATAAGATTTGTCATATTTGTCGCCAAACATAAATTACTAAATAAGAACTGTAAACATTGAGGTCCAGCAATTGACTTTAGACTTTAGTCATCATCATTCGAGGCCGAATTCTAAAAATGGAGTAGGTATCTAACCGGGTATTCGGTATACAGCGGCGCGATTACTGTCTCGCTGTGCAGCAAGCTTGTTTAAGGACTCGATAGAGAATTTCCAGTTAGAAAAAGGTGTATGGGTTATAATGCCATACACGCCATAATGTGCACATACCATATGTTTGTCGTTTGTCGACTGTTACTTCATAGGTACATTTCACACTACGTAGTAAGCATCGAGAGCAAGTAAATTGACCTAAGTATTTGACTGAATTTTAAAATGCGGTTAGGTTTAGTGGAGTTCTGTGCTGTTGTTCCATGTTCCTTGTTGGTAATGTTTTGGTTGTGTTCTATGTATTTGGCGTTAGACCTTTGCCATTAAACGGGGTCTAAGTTTAAGTATTTGGCTACGGAGCTTGTTTCTGTATTTTTTCCCTGTAAGTTGCGACCGATGATTTTAAAATTAATTAGGTTTGTATAATCGGGTTTCGGATATACATAATTTTCATAAGTTTTGCCTTTTATTTGGCTTATAGCGGTAGAATCATAAGCGGTGAAAGCCGCTTCAGGTACAGTTAGAAATCATGTTTAGATTATTTCCATTTTCTTCCACGGTTAACATCATTCAAACACGTGTAATTATATCACAAATTAAGTAGAAACAGGTTGGCGCTTCACCCCTCATTCAATTCAATTAACAAGTTATGTTTTCATCAGTATTTGTGAAAATGCAACACTTAAGTTTTGCTAGCGTTTAACAAAATCATGGTTTGGAAGGTCCCAGTTTTAACTCCTCATTCCATGTTTGGAGATTCATCTCTCCAAGTGCTTTTATGGTTACCAAGTGAGATGTTACAACATCAAGAATGTTAAACCCCAAAGTAAAGTAGTTTTATTCCTAGTTTAGTCATTGTCCAGCCCCTACCTGGTTGGACTGTTTAACCTTATATTGATATTGATATACCTTATATCTTGAAATATGTTTAGTTCATTTCAACGCCTATAGTGAAAACAGTTCAGTTCCAGTCAACTTTCATTAATTACATTAGTAATGTTTGGTTCGTTGTTTTTCGCTATTTTTGAGGAGTGTGAGAAAATTTATCTGCCACAAGTAGTTATAGGTATAATATCCAGTCGTATCCAAAGGCATGCAATTTTAAAAATAACCTGAACTCGCTGAATATATTTGTGTACTATATGACGAGTCTTGACATGTCATTTGTGATTAGAAGAGGCTTACTCATTCATGCTATTATTTTACACAAAAATATAACGACTGATTTGAGGTTTTAGTTTGAGTAAGTACATTTAACAACGATTGAGTATCAATTTATTACAACATTATCTTAATCATTCTCGCTGGAACAATGAAACGCAAGCGAGTGGCCGTATGTTGTGGGGATAACCGAAGAAACTGAAGGAAACGCACTAGTCCAGCTTGCTGACCAAAATACAGTCTCACATGTGGCCAGACTGGGAATCGAACCAAGGTCGCCTAGGTAAGGAGCGAAAGCGCTTACCTTTGCGCTAACCGGATAACTTTTAGTTTAAGAAAGAACATTAATCGGGTGCATCTGTAAAAATACAGATTTCAATAACTTGTTTGTACACTTATCCTGCATGTATTCATTAGTGTGTCGTTTATTCCATTCTGATTCATCTGAGGTTTGATACTTCGGGATACAGCTTTATCACGGCGCACTGTCCTTTTTACAATACCAGTCTATATTCCGTAACCAGCCTATCACTCTAGAATATATCCGATGACGTCAGCGTTTACCTGTTACTTCCCTTTTCTTCTACGACTTTCAAGAAGGTAGCCCGTACATTTTTCTCAAATTTGTTTTTGAATTTTATGAAGGCTTCATCACCTCTTTTTTAAATAATTGTTTCATTACTTGTTAAAACACCTTATATTTCATTAATTAGACCTGATTGAGCGTAATTTAAAATTTGATTTGGCGCTTTAAACAGATTTAGATAGGTCCCTATTTTTGCATCTTGTCATGACGTGGCCATCATTGTCAATATTTAATTGATTTCTTGGGTCGTTTTTTTGCCACATACCAGTTTCTGCTTAATTGGGTCGAAGATTAATTATTCCGTTTCTTTTCATATTCTTTTCAATGCATCGTGTGAATTTGCGGAAACAGGCCCCTCCGGGAAGCCATGTGGCCAGCAGCACGCGCCCTTACCCAGCGGCAGCCCTATCTGTGGCAACACAACAGCCTGTGCCAATTGGCGCCTGCCACTTATCTTCCGGTCTACGGCACTTCAGACCATCCAAGCTTAGTACTGGCACTACTCGCGGCACCCGGTCAAGTAGTATCAGCACTGGCAGCGGAGCAGCCCCTAATAGCGGCACCCGGTCAAGCAGAGTCGTAAATAGGGTTAGGGTTGAATGGTCAGCCACTGAGTTCAGGGCCACAATCCGGTAATTTTGACATGCTTTTTAGTCCTATGCCTATGCTATCCGCATCACTTGGTACATCGGTAAATGTAAATACAAAGTCCAAAAATATTGCTTGTCAGTTTGTTGACCTTGGTCAGCTTGTAACTCCTGAACTGAATGATTCGCCCACCAATCACATTGTATTGACCCCTTCTGTCGAACTTGCAACTTAGACTACCTCAAGGCGCAATATTAACTCTATCGAAGTCCAGACTGATGCATTCTTGGTTTACTCTAGTGTTTCTCTGCCGGGTCTTCCCGAAAAAAACACCTCAGGATCTTCTAAGATAAGCAAGTTTAATAAAAACAGCATCGAAAGGGTACATATGGTTGGTTGAAATATGACGAACAGTTTCGGTATCGTCAAGCCAGGAATCCCGCCCGCTCTAATGCGGAAGACAACCAAGAACTGTGGCTTCTTTTCATCTCGTCAGCTCTCAATTAATGGTGCCTCCAACCAGTAGTGAGGCATTGTTGTGACTTTAACACAGCAACTAGCTTCCGACCTAGATGCTGAGTTGCCCACGTGTGTTTAAAATGCTTTAATTTCCATCCTTATAGATTCTGTCCGTCCATCACCCGTCCTTCTGTTAGTACAACTTCCGCGCCAGTTCGCCGCTTCGGTGAATGGTCCGCGTCCCCGCTGCGCGGACAACGCCCTGTAGGACCTGGAAAGTTCCCCAATGGTCCCTTCAAAACTAAGGAAATTTTTAAATCGGTATCCAAATAAGTCTGTTGCTAAAATGCTTTTAAATGGGTTTTCAGAAGGATTTAGGTCGAAATATACCTGCCCAAGATTAGGAATAGAATGCATAAACTTATTTACAGCTAAAACTCATTTTTCAGAAACTCTTAGCATAATAAACAAAGAAAATTCATTAAACCGTATGGCCGGTCCTTATGAAACCACCTTTAGCTAATGTTCGTACTTCTCCAAAAGGCGTTGTTGCCAAGTCTAGTGTGTGGGGTGGAGCACGTAATAAAATAATTGTCTTACCCCGAGGGTAAAAACGTAAACGATGGGATTGACCATAGTCTGTGTTCGGTTAAATATACTTCGTTCGACACCGTAACGGACATGATATTAAATCTTGGGGAAGGGGCATTGATGACAAAGCGTTACATAAAATCAATATTTAGATTAATGATAATTCATCCAGCCGACTTCCACTTGCTTGGTATGAAACTCAGGGACAACTATTACTACGACACATGTTTATGTTTCGGCTGCAGCTACGCCACTACTCTATTCGATTTTTCTTAACATTTTTACATTGGGCAGTATTCGATGCTTCTGGCTTTTAAAAACACAATTGCTCACTCTTTGGATCACTTTATTTTCGCTGGACCTGCAAATTCCAACCATCGCACGGAACTCTTGGGTAATTTGCATTTGATTTGTAATACCCTCGGCATCCCTATTGTCGAACAAATATCTGTGGGCCAAACAACTCGTTTAGTCTTTTTTGGCCTATTAATAGATTCCTCAACTGAAAATATGTATTCCCCGGGAAAAAAGGATGATTTAATAATTTCAATGAACTCAAAAAAGTTCAATTGCGGGAATAACAATCCTTGGCAGGGAAATTAAATTTTGCCTCTCAGGCAGTGCGTGGTGCGCGTGCCTTTATCCGCCGGTTTTACGACGCAACGTCCAATGATAAATGAAAACGTTTGTATAACCGTCTAACAGTCGGATTAAGATAAGATATATTGGTATGGCTCAAATTCTTCTCAAGTTTTAATGGTAAGGTCAGAATCCCAGAATCAATTTGGAATTCGATTGAATCTTTGCAATGGTGGACTGATAGCGCAGGGGCAATAGGCTTAGGCGCAGCCTGTTACATGCCGGGTCGATGGGCTTTCTTTCAATGACCCGCGTCATGGAAGTACACTTATTTGTTAAAGGATTTGGCTTCCCTAGAGCTAATCACGGTCTTATTGGCTGTTTATTTATGGAGCGAACACATTGCGAATAAAAAATTGTCATGCGGTCAGACAATCTTGGCGGCCTGGTGCATATTCTTAATAAGCAAACTGCTAAATTTAAACAAGTAATGCACCTCCTCAGGCCTCTTATATTGTGCATACTACAACATCACGTTCATAGCTCGCCACATATCCACCAAACTCCAAGTAATATGTGCTCGTAAGCGCTGAGACAAGTTCCGCCAAGCGGCGCCAGAGGCGAACCAGTGCCAGATCCAATTTCCAAGGCTTTCATTTCAGTGATTTACTCGACGAAACTGATATATTATCAATTGTCTCCAGTTACATTAATACATGCTTGTCTTACACGCAAGGCATTAGTGCATTCTCACTGTTTCGGTGCGCACATCAGCTTATTGAATACAGGCCCCCTCCCGTAGACCACATAGTTCTATTCATTTCCTTTTTATCACTACAGAGCCGTTCCCACAGCACGGTCGCTTATACACAGCTTCCATCAGGTACCAATGCAAACCTTTGGGCGTATTCGATCCAACTTCCAGTTTTTAGTTTTAAAAATAGTAGCCGGATAAAAAAAAGCATTGCATCTGCAAGGACACTCGCTTACCGATTCTATGTTCCGTGTAATGTCTACTTCCAGTTATTTGTAGAAATGCTTATGAACAAATACTTTTTTCCACTGGCGATTCGTCGCCTTTTGTGTTTTTACGTAACTACCGAACATGAACGATCGAAAAAAAATTGTGCCTAGTGTGAAATACGGAAACATAAAGCTGCAGTGTGTAATACGATTTTTCTATCCGATCATTTGTATTTATCAGTTATCGATTATGCTATAGGTATATTTATCATTGTCGACGGACGCCAGTATAAAAATCGGGACCCGATAATTATTATTATTATTGAACCCACCTATCAATTCTCAACTTCCTTTTGCCTTGGAGAACGAATCAGAATTCTGAACACATGGCCATTTCCCATCGCAAATAACCTCGGATGTTTGCCGGTATATCAGTGGAAGCAGTTCGTAAAATTTTAAATAACAATATTAATTAATCAAAGTTGTTTACGTGTAGTTTGTGTGTGAATACGTTGAAATTGATTGTCAGTGTAGTGTTTAATTGCATAAATAATTAAGATTGCGAAGAGTAAAAGCATTCAGTTAAAATGATAAATTGGAATTACTACGCGATCTTCTTACAGCGTAGTTAATTGTAAATATTTCTGACATTGTAACCCTACCGTATGAATCTAAGTTAGTTTTCGATGGAAAATGGTCGAGGTGTTTCGAATAGGAATCAAGTGCGCTGACATCTCTTTAAACGTGTTTCCTTATCAGGAATAACAAAAACATAGTCGACATACATGCAATTTGCACAAGGCAGATAGGCATTAGTGGCGTGATTGTAGTTCAGACAAGCAGAGTCGAAACTGTAAATTACGTTTGGATTTTTCATCCTGTGCTTTGCATGTATGGTAAATATTAGATCTATATGTATGTCTAGTCAAATTTGCTAAATGTGTAACGGTATGAAATGTTTATAAAATGTTATTATTTGGCTAAATACATTTTGGTAACCGAACAAAGATATGTTTGGAGTAAAACTACGACAGAATGCGTTTTTAAAGACAATGGAAACGGTATAAAAAAACCAACGCCTCTGCATTTAAAACGTTTAATGGCATGGTGATATGAAAACTTTCAAAAGAATACTTCTTTGAGTATTACGTCAATGATAAGTTATCATATTTTGAAACACTGAACATATGTTCACAAGTCACATTTTGATCAATTATCACACGAATAAGCAGCAGCAGTGTAATGTCGGGGGTGGGGTGTCGCGCATGGCCATTCGGATCTCCTTGGCAATTGTCCATCAAACACAACCTCGGATGTATATTGACGGTTTACAATGTCAGAATTTGTTGCAGTTAACTACGCTGCAAGTAGACCCCGCAGTATTTTACATTAGGCAGTTCAACTTTATGACTTTTCTCTTGGAAATCATAATTATTTATGCATCAATACACTTCACTGGCAATCAATTAAAGCTCCGAAATAAAATATACACTAAAACAATATAATTTTTTATACTGTTTTTTAAATTTTACGAACTACGTCCATTGATATACAGATATACACCTGAGGTTGTTTTCGATGGAAAATGACCAAGGAGATCCGAATGGCGCGTAGCGATCTTAATTAAGGGCTAACTTTAACCTTATAAACAAATTCATAGCAATACTATATGAAATACTTTCTTCGGGTTACCATGTCTGTTGCAACAATCTGTTCGGACTATTCATAGGAATATACAAAGGACATGAAGCCGATAATCAATCACGAATATTGCGGTCACTTGAATATATCAGAATCACGAAACCAATTATAATAAAGTTATACAACTAGATATTCATAAAATAATGTATATTATGCTTTTACAGAATCGATGGCGCTTTTGAGTGGCCTGTCTATTGTAAGCCTGCTTTGCCTTACACACGGGTAAGTATGTTGTTTAATATATCAGGTGAAGAAGAAACTAGTAATAACATTCACATTTCCAGTCAGTGACAGCCGAATTATTAATAAAACCAATTAATGAACTGATTGTGTTTCTATTACACGATGTGTTCTCAGTGTCACTTAGTGTGACCAATTGGGTATATTAATGCTTGCTATTGTACGTGTCAACCGGATAATCACGTTCCTGAATATATTTTCAGATATTACTATGTCTCACTTCCAAAATACGTCTCCCCTGGTACGCCCCTGAACGTAGTAGTCCACGTGACCCAGTCTGGAAGCCCTGTATCCTTTCTGGCAGAAATTGTAGCTTCCAACGATTCAGACATAGCCAGTGTCCGGAAAAGCATTGT
The DNA here is from genome assembly GCF_026914265.1 of Mya arenaria. NCBI lineage: Eukaryota > Metazoa > Mollusca > Bivalvia > Myida > Myidae > Mya > Mya arenaria. The sequence goes on along the minus strand of NC_069137.1, from coordinate 2,230,280 downwards.
CAATGGTGAGTACAAGCAGATCAACGAACCCAACATGAATGTTTTAGCTAATTATTTAGCTGAAGATGAAGACTAGCTCTAAAATGTATGAGGATTTTCATTTAAATACAATGATGGAGAATGGTATAAGTTTTTGAACGAAAATAAAGCTGTACCGTAGTATGCGATGACAACTATTTTAAAACGGTGTTGACATATGCATTTTACTTTTGCATTTTAATGGGTGGGGAAAAATTCAAAGTACAATTTTAACTTGTATTTGTTCTATTATTTGGTTAACAAAGTTTGTTTATTCGTAACAAATTTGCTAAAGTAATTGAACTCCGTTTGAATTGTAAAATATGTTTTCTAAATAATGAATTGTATTTTATAAGAAGCTATTTTTACATATGTGTGTGAAAACTTTATTTCTTTACCCGAAGTAGACAAAGTCAACCTAATTTAGCATACACGTTGATGATGTGTGTTAAATGGTAGTAATTAATCATGAAATATAGACAAATGTTTGCTGGGTCTGACTTTTGACGAATTTCGACTTTGTATAAGACTGCATTATCAGCACTTAGATATGGATACTTTTTCCCAGATTTTCATCAATATTGTCGAAGTACTGGTACATTATCATGCATACGGAATTTCAACAAACCTCTGATAAAAATGAGTTCGTACATTTTGTCTTACTCCGTATTGCACAAATTCGTGAAGCAAAGACAGTTTATTAAGTTTTGTGTTTGGTCAAAAGTCATACGTTTGAATTGTGGCACTTCCTTATAATAGGTTCTAAAAGAATATGTATTGTATTCGAACTGGCGTATTTTCAAAGAGTATTACACGTAATATGCCAATACATCCGTTCTAAAGTACATGCATCCGTTAATTTGCTTGATATGCCAACAATGTGTGAAATTGTACATTTAAAAGAAAATACCATATATAAATCTGAAATATGAAAACTAAAAGATTAGAGACAACATAGTCAGATTTTGTTATAGAAATATATAAAAAAATAACCCCTTGGAATTCAAATGATAAGTGTGTATAATCCAGTTCTATTATTGTTTTTCTTGTTTAAAATATACTCGATATCAAAGTTTTATTTTAACGTTTTTTTTGTCAATTTTTCAACAAGATTTTCTTTCGATTTCAGATGTTCCTGAAAGCCTGCAGGTTATGGTAAGTTGTATAGACGAATATATTTCTATTTACCGTTTTTTTTTTGTTTTTTCATTTAGTTAAAAGGTGTTCTTCAAGGAGCTTAAACTAAGTTCGTACATCTAGAGTCAGCAAAAAGGATATTTATTTTTTTTACATAAGGTTTAGTAAGAAATAAAGTATTGTTAACTGTTATTGAAAAAAAACTTTTGAGGTTTTGTAACAGGTAAAATATGAAACATATTTAATTAGTTGTAAAAAGTGAAATTATATTTTGATCCAAATAAAGCAATCCTGTTATACAAGTTCTATTAACCATCGTTGATAGTAATTGTACGTATAATATAGGCATACACGTACGTCATACTTTATTATAAAGGTTCCTAGCGACCTTCCCAAAGATGACTACAAGATAGTTGTGTCTGGGACTGGTGGACTTTCCTTCCATAAAGAGGCTAAACTGTCCTATGAGGAGAACATTCTTGTCTTTATTCAGACTGATAAGACACGTTACTCTGGCGGTCAACAAGGTGAGCTATAATTTTGCACTGCCTTAAATCGACCAATCATATGCTTACGAACGATTAAACTTAATAAGTATACAACAGTGCATGCATGCGACACCTTTTACATAAGCCTAAGTTTTGAAGTGCAATGTAACCTTTATGGTGCATATAGTTCATGCTAAGGTTCGTTCATACGAGAGCTTCATCTACTATGTCATAGTCAAAATTATAAGCTATCAATATTTTAAATTGTTGGTCGTTTGCCATCCCCGATTGCCTTTGCATTTGTTTGTAAAACACCCAGTACATACATGTAAACAAGATATATTAACCTACATCTTTTTTAAACGCAAGAACGTTCATTTTAGTTCTTGTAAGGTAATACATCCAAACACAGAGTGTAAAAACACAGTATTTGTTATTTGTTATATTTGAGTTTACATGCATTTCCAAAGTATATGATTTAACGAGTTGAATATATTTTAATTGAATCGTAATAAAACATGGATAAATGTTGTATTTATATTGGGGTTTCGTATTTTGGAACTATTGTCGACATGTGTTTGTTGCAACACAAACTATTGAGTAATAATTCACTTCTGTCTACTAACAGTTAAATATAGGGCAGTGTTTTTGTTGCCGACTCTTGCGAACTTCAACGGTAGCGCTGTCATTTCATTCTACGTGAGTATAACCTGTATATGATGGAGTGATGTGTGTCTTTGTATGGAGCAAGCATTCAACAGTTTTATTTTAAAGTTATTCTTTAAGGTATATTGTACGAATCTGAGTGACTTCTCACGGACACAGGAAAACGTAATATAGAGAAAAACGTCACTTATATTCGATTATAAAAAAGTTCAATGAATCGGGAATTTTTTCTTGTCAACCCATAAAAGATTTCCCCCACCGATTATCTTGGAAATCCTAAACTTGATCTAAGAAAGTAGAATGTTTTAAGTGTTGCCAGAATTAGAGTCAATACTAAACTATATGCCTTTCAATATTTATGCAAAAAGCTGTACTTGTTTGTTTTTGTAAAACTTGTATGTGATGGTTCTAAGTTCTTTGCAAAAAATTGTACTATTGGGCCACAACAGCTGAGGAAAGTGGCATATAAAACTTTATTTGCACCTGTCCTCTTTGCAATGACCGGCTTTGCCTGCTGATCTTTATTATCTTTATTATGTGTTGTTTGTGTGTCGCTGGAAGCCAAAGTAATAAACCCAGAGTTCCTCCGCAGTAAGCTTATCCGATATTTCTCTAGGATATCAACTTGGCCTGTTCGTATGGTGTCAGCAATTGAAAATATGCATCTTGCTTAAATCTTCTTCAATTTTAAACAGTCAGAATATGATGGCCATTCCCTTCTGAAATGCCAGGACCATAAGCTATCGAGGAAATGGTACATCGGCATTTTCTGTACCAAACCTCCATTCTCGGCACCCCAGTGTATCATAACCTTTATGATACCCAAGGCAAATTGGCTAGAGAAACTAGGTCTTAGATATTCAAAAGCATTTTCCGACCAATAAAATAGCCGATAACAAAAAGGAAATAATCTTTTTTGTTAAGTGCTATAGTCATATTTAACAATATCCTGCCTAAAACGGTTTATAAGCAGTGATCTCATTGGATTATTTAGAACTGAGATTACATCCATAACTTCTATGCAAAAACTGCACTGCATGAGGTGTGCCTCATGCGACCAATTAAGACGCTAGATTTATCTTATTATTGTTTCATGAGTACGTGATTTATATAGCTGATTTGCCCAGGCTATCATGTTATGATAAGCTGTTGTGCCGAAGGATGATACAACTCATACAGCACCAATGTTTACCTGTGTTGATGCAACACATGTCCTCCAGGTCCACCAGGCCCACCCAGAACGATAACTGTCCTGCAGGCGGTATTGATCCCCCTTTTTAAACCAGCGAACCATCGTAGAACTAATATGTATGCAGATCAATTCAGAAAAACAAACTATACATCTTAGTAAATAGATATTTTTATCTCTTTAAAGCTTATTAAATTACAATTTCACGGGTGTGTTACATACATATCTGCAATTAAACTGCATGTATTTCACTACTCTTATGAGAAGTAATTTCTATGAAAATATATTATTTATACAATAAATAATTTGTTTAATTACCCGCTTATATTGGACAAAGCTTAAACGGACAAATCCATATTTTAATACTGTATACTGGCATCCTCATAAAGGTTATGTAAATTGTACATACATTTCTTCAGCTGCCAGTGTTGAAAATATACAATTATCAAGCTATATTTCTACGCTGAAAGAGCGGTTACTGACCACCAAAATAAAGAATTTTGTCCTTTAAATAGACAGTGTCTCATTGGTTCAGACAGGTATCTACGAAGCAAAATATATCTCATTTTCATATTCCCTGGAGGGTTCTCATAATCCTGATTATAATATAGAAGGTCATTAACATAAATGATTGCAATGTTTTATTCGGTTAGGTTCTTTGTTTGTTTTGCAAACAAATTCCGCATTAAACGTTAAGCGAAAACTTCCAAATTGACGTTATAGTCAATGATTGTTGTTTAGGATGGCAATGGAAACAGAATAGAGTCAAGAGGGCCGACCGCAATAAATGACGGTGTGATTGGCGGAGCCCTTGATTTAAGCAGGGAACCTGTTTTCGGCGATTGGAAAATAAATGTTCATGTTCAGGTAATGTACCTTAACATATAAATAACTTGGAATTAATATAACGATTCAATAAATGACGTCATATGAATATATGTGTAAGTATGCATGTATTTAAGAAGTATATTGTTATCAATATGCAAACGTAATTCAAAAAAAAGACCAGTAAGGAAAAAATCAGTGTCAGGGTTTAATGATTTAAATTATTCAATCTTTTAAAAAATATCACTTGTTATTGGTTTTGTTAAAGTTAACTGTATTTATGCTTCTCATTTATCTTATGTTGATTTATTGGTTATGTATACTTTTCTAGCAAACAACCGCTTCGAAGCAGTTTAAGGTCTTCGACTACAGTAAGTTGTTTACGCTTCTGTTAAGCCGTTGCTATCAATCGATTAATAATGAATATGACAATGCAAAGATTAAAGGCTAAATTAAGTGACACATTTACCTTCAATTTATATATGTATGATTTGGTTACGAGTAACATTTGTGTTTTAACGTGTTTTATTCAGTATATCTGATATATTGCAAACACGTCCATGAAATGAAAGATAGTCCCGTGGGATTACATAAAAATGATACATTACGCCACTTTTAATTTCTAGACATTTGGTTTAAAACGTTGAAATAAAATCTTACCAATTTTTGTGAGCTCCTGTTGAGATATCGTTTCCAGTTTTATCAACGTTCATCGCGCGTCTTTGTCATCAAACGTGATTGTTAATGTCTCCCCTTAAAACTATTTCTTTGCATCTTGACCGGAAACTTTCTTTAACTGACTTCTCATAAATTTTATTGGGAGTTTCAGATTTCGGGAACACTATGGCCCTCGTAGTTAACAATAACATTGTTTTTAAATCACGATTATTGTAAACCCTAGTAATTGTCAATGTATGGCTAAAATATTTGATATATGTATCAGCTAGAAGTCTTGCAACATTTTGTTTTTGTAAATCCCTTTCTTGATGTATACATGACTATATGGTTTTATCTGCATCAGAAGACACGGAGTTAATTTATTTGGTTTGTTGCATCAGCTCAGTTTAATGCATAATGTTTCGTAGAGATTATCCAATAGTAAAGTTTGTCTATTAGTTATAGGTTATATACATTTTTAATTGACACCTTTCTTAGTTTACATATTTAAGTATGTAGCATTAGCCATACTCTGGCTACAAACATATGACATTAAACGTATTGAACGGGAATTGACACATCATTTCCTCCGTTTATATTCAAAGAATGACTTGAAATCTACTCTTGTTAACGACAAGAATTCTTATACCTGCAATTTTGGTTTTAGAAATGACCTGTCCTTCGTGTCATTTACCTAGTAAGCAAACTAAGGCCCTATATTCATTTTAATTTTGTTACTTTCAGTTTTGCCGAAGTTTAGTGTTGAACTGACTTTGCCGAAAAACATGAAATCAACAGATCAGAGCATAACTATTTCAGTGAAAGCAAGGTAATTAGTACCACGTGACAGAGTGGATATTGGTGGATATTCCGGACATATTTCAACCGGACATTAAAGTTTTCAATTTATCAATATTTCACAAATGATATAAACCAAAGCTTCTGTAAGTCCCATTACAAATTATTCGGTAGCTCAAAAGAAAAAGAGCGGGGACTTGCAATTACGCCCACTATATGTCATAATTACATGCTTTAAATACTGAATATCAATGTGAGGATTTGCCTACATGCACTTTATAAGATATCAGTCATCCAGTATGTACTCTTACAAAATTGAAAAGTGTTTCTAAAATATATTAGCATAAATCGATATTGTTCGACTGATTTACATATTCTCTAGTTTTTTTTAACCTGTATAAATCCTCTGTCTGCATAAGTGTCGTTGTTTATTAAGCCGTTTGTCTGTAGTTTTGGCATTGTTTATTAAGTCATATGTCTGTAGTCCTACCATTTTTAGAAAAGTCATTTGTCTGTAGTCCAAGCATTGTTTATAAAGTTGTTCGTCCGTAGTCATAGCACTGTTTATTAAGTCGTTGTTTTGGTATTGCATGTATTGTTTCATGATTCGTCTGTTTGCTTGATTGTTGTTTTACATGGTTTATAAAGTTGTTCGTCCGTAGTCATAGCACTGTTTATTAAGTCGTTGTTTTGGTATTGCATGTATTGTTTCATGATTCGTCTGTTTGCTTGATTGTTGTTTTACATGGATTGTTAAATATATACAGTCGTCAGTCTGTATCACAATTATAGTTAATACAACTAGTGTGTCTGCTTTAAATCTACTATTTAAGAGTTTCTTTGTCTATATTACAGGTTTTGTTCAATTATTCACTTGTGTGTATTATACATACTGTTTTTTATGGTTTAAATGTATTCATATTGTGCCTAGTACAACAGTGTTGCGATGCGTCTGCACTACATTCATAATATGTTAGCTGTTTGTCCGGTTAACGCAGTGGCTTGCGCACTCTCTTTTCACCAAGGCGACTCGGGTTCGATTCCCGGCCTGGGCACATGTTTAGTGAGTGGACAACAAGCCGGACAAAAGGTTACCTTAAGGTACTCCGGTTACCCCGACAATACAAGACAACACTCTCGCGCAACATCGTGCCAACGAGAGTGGCTTAGTTTATGCTAGCACAATATTCTCCACACTCCTTGTAAATTATTTAATGATGAAACTATATTCATTTATTCGGGGAATAAGAAGTTAAAATATTTGATAGAAAGGTTATAGTGCATTCTTGTTCCAGAATATATATATTTATATAAATATGAGACTATTTTACAGATATACGTTTAATAAAGAAGTTATCGGCACTTGCACCATTCAGATATATGACGCGGACTACCAGCGATTCAATATGGATTTTGAACAGGAGGTTAGATAGGATAAGTCCGTGTTTGTCGATGAGTCCACAATCGGGATTTATTTTTTCAGTATTCAATGAAAGCTTGATTATGATAAAACAAATCAGAAAATAAATTTAAATATGTACATTTTATCGATCTAACACTATACAACAACCGAGTCGTCACGAAATGGTGATGTGTGAAGAATTGCAAGGAAAACATAAGATATGTAATTCAAGTAGATTTCTTATTAGACCATTAAAGGCGTTTGATTTGAACATATGTCAATGGTGTTAACCTATCTGCCCAACTTTTTCGTAGCAAAATAAGACATCTACATTTTTGCTTTTCTTTTACAAGTATACCTATTAGCTCTGAGCGTTTGCAATCAATTTCAAAGCAATATATTGACGGACTGAAAGTGTCAAAGGTGATTTATTGGGTTAAATTGAAAAACAACAACAACATATTTGAATGAATACACTTTATCCAGTGTTTCTACGTGGTGTAAATATTTTTTTATTCCTGTTTATTGCTGAATCTTTAGCATTACTGTTGTAATGCGTAAACAATATTTATTTCATGTTCCCTTTCCACCAAACTGTAATGTAGTTCGGTAATAATAATGATGATGATGATGATGATGATGATGATGATGATGATGATGATGATGATGAAAAACGAATATATTCTACAATTTCAGATAAGAGGAACAACACATTTTACTATTGACATGCATGACCTAGAACGGCATTTCCTTGTGCGTGGGAACATAAAAATTCGAGCTTTGGTAACAGACAATGCAACTGCACTTACAATGGCTGAAGAAAAAGATTTAAAAATCGATGTACAGAAACAGGATAAATGGAAAATCAAACAAATAATCGATAGGGAAGGATTTTTACCAGGTCTAACTTATTCAACGATCGTGAGTTTTTATTAATTTACATATTTTAGCATTGAAACATTCCTGTATATGCTATTTGTAATACCAGTGCCTTGATCCTAAATTTGGTATCAAAATCATAATTATGACTTATCCCCAACATTTACTACACATCTCGATGTGTTTGTTTACAGGTACGCCTGACCAACCACGGTGATGCTCCTAATATATCAGGAGTATTTAGATATGCAGCAACATTTCATCGAGTTGTTAAAATGACTTGTCCTGCTGGATCATTTCAAAAAGAAACATTAAACGTGACTTATACTCATCTGAAAGGCGCCGCTTCATACGACACTTCTGGGTTTGCTGTGATCACATTCTTTGTACAATCAGGGCCTATTGAAAAAATCGAACTTTTAGTAAGTGTGTCGACTTTGGCTTATTACAGAACTGGATATATGAGAGTTTACATGTATTTCCTATTATTTTCTATTTGCAAATGTTTTTTTTCAATCCGTGCTTGATTAATTCTGACATTTGTTCCGAAAAGTGCGCTTATTTCGGAGGAAAGAAAAAAATGGTCTATTATTTGTTGATTTAGTTTTCAACTAAATATCTGGTATATGAAGGCAATTAGAAATAATATATGAAAGTCGGATTTTTAAATCTGACGGGATTCTTTCATTTTACATTAACATAATGTTTTGCTGGAAAGTCGCCAAACTTGTTAAAGGTTACACAACTGTACATACACTTCTTCAAAGCTAGATTAAAATTTGATCGAGGCAGAAATATTGAAGCGTAGTGTGACATCATCAAGACATTACGCGAGGGTGTAGTATTGCGTTGTCTCTGAAAATGAGGTATCCGGAGGAGACCAACTTGTCCGGTTTGGTGACCACAAAACAAACTCACAAACTGCGCTATCAGGACAACCCAATCTTTAACATAAAACAATATAAATTGTAGGCAATAACTGTAACCTTGTGCCGAATGTTCAGAATTATGTTAACAACAATTTCTATTTTATAGTTTTGAACGATGGGGCCATTGATTTTCGTATTTTTTTTATGTTAGCGTATTTTGCAGATATTCTGTCTGAAACAATAACAAAGGATTTTTCACGGAAAGTCTAATAATATAAATGTTATTACACGAGATAAGGATATACCTTAATAAGTGAGCTTTTGGCGATATTCGTTAAAAAATTCCCTGACTTATTTCACCAGCAGAGCCTTTGAGCCGAACGCAAGAAAACGTATGTTTGTTAAAAGTGTTCTTTTTTCAAGAAATCAATAAAAATATCACCTTTTCTTCCTTTGATCTTAATAGAAAAAACGAATAACTTTATTCAAATAATTCTTTAACATAATCAAACAACGTGAAACAAATACATGACTGTTGGCATATTGCATATCAATCATACTAACCAAAATAAATAGAGCGATGTTTCATGTATATTAATCATTTGTAATAATTTATTTTGTACGTGATGGGTATTTTAGAGCGGAAACAATGTATAAATAACATATGATATTATTATACCTCACTTTTGTCTACAATGGTAAATCCCATTACCCGAAAAGAGATAGTTTGACCATCAAAAACATTTTCAATCTTGTTGACACGTGACCAAGCGAAAATTCATTGTCAGATTATGAGACCGTAGTGATATTTTGAATGTTATATAAGGGCAAATACCTGCTTCAATATTTTTGCAAAATCATTACGTGATTGCCTCCCTTATACACATACAGCAGTGACGTCACTATTCAAAGTGTACATAAAAACATCAGACGACAGGAACTGTCAGTTTTTCAAGGAAGTTTAGCATAATTAGTGGAATTTTGATCAAGATAGAAGCATTTGATTATGTTATATTTTGCTAAACTTATTTAATTAAGTAATTAATTAAAACATATTAATTTTTATATGTACGGTATAATAAAATAAATATCATACGTCAGCATGAGTGACATTGATATTATCACTCTCGAAACAGAATGTCACCCTCGGCGTTAATGTCACACATGCTGCCATATGATGTATACATATAAAGTTCCGTTATATAAGCTTTCTTTATCATGTGCGTTATTCTATTGCTGAATGTATCGATTGCATAGTTATATTTATGTTTTATTGTATTTTGAGTCTGGTTTACTTCTATAGGTGTAAGATTATTTAAGAAAATGGGGGTCTACCTTATGTTCTTATTATTATTCAATTGATGTATGCATGAATTAATTCGACAGGTAAGCGATCGACATACAGGAGCAAGCATGTACAAAGACTTGTTCTCGTTTTCAAGACATTCATTTCCGCTTCTTCGAGTTTGGACAAACACACCTGATGCTATGGTATGTTTATATGTATTCTTCAAGTATGCTAATTGTCTTATATATAAGCATGTTTTATCATGTCAAATGTTATTTGAAGAACATACGTTATGTAAGCTTTTGTACTTTTGTTCTAAAACATTTCAAATTAATTCAAGGTTGGAGATATAATTGATCTGCGTGTTGAGTCAACAGAAGCCTTGGTTGGAAATGTCACAATGGAGGTAACTTTTGTCTCACTCAACTATTTTCATGAAGCGAGGTTCGATGTGTATTGTTATTAACCATAGCACTGAGGTATAATTTATAGCATTTGGTGAATTATAGAATTTGAGTGTTATAATACGCATTACGAAGTATCGAATGCCTAAGTAAGCATTTGTATGAGATTGACATGTTTTGGATCATATGATTATTTGCAATTATGAGCATATTCTGCCATATGTTCATGTTAAAAGTGTATAGTAAGTCTTAAGAAACATAAGTCAAAATAAATAATGTAGATAAAGATAAAGCGACACTAATGCCGAAATTTGGCATTTACGAAAACAGAAAAAAATGTTTCAATATTTAATTCTAGTTTTACACAAGCTTTGAGAAAAGTTTATTGTTAACAATACCAATGTAAGAAAATAATCCTCGTATTTTCAATCACACGCTCGCTTATTTATTGGAAAATTAAACCGGAATGCCAAATGAAATTGATAATAAAAATGTCTAAAAATATGTATGTCTCAAATCCAAAATTACAAAGGGACGAAATCATGAAAACAAAATACATTGCAATCTTAAAATAAGAGGGCTGGAATATATATTATTTTACTTCAGTTCTACTCACGTGGAAGGATGATACGACTCATTCAAGAACCTGCCAGCAATTCAAGGATAATAGGTCTTAATGTTCTGATATCAGCAGACATGTTTCCCCGATTGTTTCTCATGGTGTCACACATAACACAGTCCGGACACATTCTATCGGACAATGTAGTGATCCAAGTCCAAGGGAAGCCCTTCATTAACAAGGTATGATTATGTGGTTAAGAACAGGGCATGCGTCTGTGCGTTTACATTTGTCAAATAATGTATTTCTATAGGTTATAACTAATATCAACATTATAAAGCTTCGTCATGAAAATTGGACTGAAAAAAATCAAATTGGAAATACATTTCCCGACATATATTTTTGTGGAACACGTATTCATACCTATACCCGTCATTTTCATGTTATCTTTCAATTAATGCTATTTTTTATTGTATTCACTCAGGTGGAAGTAACATTTAACACAACACTGACCACGCCAAGGCAAACGGTCGATATGAAAGTGAAGGCAGATCATGGATCGACGGTTTATATATTAGTTGAGGACGAACGGAATCGCTTGCTTGGATCAGAAAATGACATTTACGCAAATGAGGTATACTAGTAGACAGTATTTCATTATATCAAATAAGGCATTTCAGATGGAACATAAAATAAAGCCAGAGTCTTTTTCATGAATTATTTTAGGACATTTTGTTAATGACTATCATCTTAAATTAATTCTAGAAGTATTACGCTAAAACAGGATAAAAAGAAAATGTATTAAAAACAAAGCAAGTCGAAAAAGGCAAAGGGTCTGATTTACGAAGGCAATTATGTTTAACATTGGTCAGTCTGTCAGGACATTGCAAAACAAATACAAAAGTAGGAAAGACTTAGCCTAAAAACATGATATTGGTTTACGTTTTGGCTAATGAGCTTGTTTCTGTAGTTTCTATGACTTTATGGACATAAAATAACTTCATTTTCAATTTGACTTACAATTTGTAAATGAATTAGGCCACGACCTTATTACCGAAACGCAACAGACAACGGGAGATCATAGTTGCTTAGGTGAGCTGTATTACTTAACGCTCCACTCTCCGATTTGACTTGTGCAATTGTTTATATTTACGTAATTATAAATAAATGTATGGCTGTATTGGGCCTATGGAACACTTCTTTTCAACCTCCTCTAGTATAACTAGACTTGTCGACATACTAGTTACCTCTGTTCAAAAATATATTTAGCGTATCTACAAGATTTGAAACATCTTAAATGCATGTTAAAGTGACATACGAGATTTCCTATTATTTGATATGTATTTTAGATAATCGACGAAGTTCTTAGAGTATCTCACAACACGTCTTCCAACCTCGGGCGGAGAGGAGGATATGTAAGCAACCACTTTGTTTTAATGACTATAAAAATTGACTTATTAATCATAATTCCTCATTCTCATGGAGGTTAAGAGTACAGCTGAACAGCAGTATTCGCAGCTTGACACTCAAGTTCCAAAATACTTAAAGCCTGCTAAGTATTTTAATGTTCGTTATCGATTATAGATAATGACTTGGTTATCTTAAATTAATTCACAATTCGGAATGCAATTTGTTTACTAGCTACCATTTATAACCCAATGCAATAATTTGCATATATAACTAGTGCAATAACTATGCAAATTAGGTAACCGCATCACAGAAAAATGTATTTATACGGGCTGTCAAAAAATGTAAACAAACATTAGAAACAATTTTTCAAAAGAAATCATGTCGGTGTCAACAAACTCAATTTCACGTTGAAACGAATGATGAAGAAGGCTGGGCTTTATCCAAACAAACACCTCGCTGATCTCAGCGCCAGAGAATACCTCGTCTAGAAATTGAATGACAACAATACTCCCGCGAACCAGGTTATGCAAATATCGGTACACAAGAACATAGTTTATAACAAACTATAGCCACATCAATCCAAATCACAAGGAAATGTCCAGCATTCTGTACCCCATTAAAAATACCCTGTCTACTTCCTTGCAAAATGCACATTCTAGGCAGTTCACCAGCAATATTCAAGTTCACACACTGCCACAGTCACTGATTCCACATCAAATCATATTTTTTTCTGGTGGATTTTACATTTATGGTGCTCCAATTCACTGACGTAATGTCCTCGTGCACATCCCGTCAAAATGACAAAAATCAACGCTGTAATCGACTAACTACAAGCGAATTCGCACAATTAAAAAAAGCCTGTGACGCTGATTTATGTTCTTTTTAAACTTCAACCGCCAAATGACATGTACACACTCGCGTGATTACTAATGACGTCACGCTGATATGACATTGCTCTTTTTATGAATTTGCTTGATTTAAATGAATTGAAATATGTAGTTTTGTTGTTTTTAAGTCAATCCTTCAAATATAATTTGATAATTGAAACATGATTTATGTTGTTTTTTTATTGTTTATACACAGTTTTTTATGTCGGCCTATTTTCTTTCTTGCGGATGATGCATCCTGATAATTTACAATGTAAATACTTCGCACTATGCCAAGAGAAGTGTATTGAAGAAACTTTGACCTAGATTTCGACCGTAAATGAGATATGTTATAAATAGAATCTTAAGTTCGTGTTAATTGTGTATCAAATTGATTAAACTTGTCATTTCAAAACGATAAAAACTCGGCAGAACCTCGTTTTATCTTTTTTTTCAAATGAATTTGTTTAATAATTTCGATACACAATACACCCTTTTGAGATCCTCTATATCAAAGTAATATGCTTTAAAGAAATGCCAATATCTATACATTTTTGGAGAAACAGCTCGTAGTCTTCAACAAAAGTATATCATAAAGTATCAGATTATTACATTAATTTGCTAATTCCGGAGATGTCAATATATTGGTTCCCGTTTAAATTCGCAAACAAGGAAGCTGGTGACAAAAACACAAGGAACCAAACCGGAAAAAAATGAAAATTGGTTCCCGTTTTATTCGCAAACAAATACGAATATGAAGATAAAACTAACAACCAAACCGGAAAAAAACACAACACCATTTAATTCATTATCTCTATAGAGTAGGACTATGAGAAAACTCAAGTGAATATGATATATATTTTGCTGCGTCGATGGCTGTTTGGTCCAATGAGGGACTGACTATTTGAAGGCCATATATTATGAGCGAAAGCCAAACACAAATCATTTCGTAATTTTCTGAAATCAAATGCTTATGATGAAAAAAATAAAACAGATATCTGTTTCTTGAAACTGTTAAAATGACAAGGTAATTTTATGTTATCAATTGCTCTGGCTTTGAATTTGACATTGATATTCTGCGACAAATATGAGTACTTATTTAAACTTACTCACTATATATTCAGTGTCCTCTTAAGAAATATTTCACTCAATCAGCCATTCGAAATGATCATATTGTCGTTAAATAAGAAAATAAAGACTCGCAAATATGTGATTTTGATGTACGAGGTCTTTGTACACAGGTGAATATATCATATGTTATATGTAAAAACATATTTCTTTTTACCTCCGCAGGTTGATAGAGACAGACGCGAGTATGGCTTGTACGGCGATACAGATGACGGTTATATGGTAATGGTCATGTTGTTGAATTCACATTTCCTTTATTTAACTTTTAATAATGCTACCACAGACCGCTTAATACAATATAGTTATTAATTTTGTGTTTTAATATGGGATTGGATTTTGTCAGATTTGGATTTCATGAGGTATTAGCAAAAGTCGAATATAATATGCCGGGTTATAACATTCTGTCTGGATTCATTTGTAAGACAAAGGGCAAGATGATCAATTGCATTTTAACGACGCACTTGTTTTTATTTTTTGATGACATTTTAACACAGCTCGATAATATATTTTTATGGCGTGACTTCGGCTGAGTGGAGCGTATATTAAAAATAAATAGATCGTCGTCATACGCCGTTATTTACCAGTTGTTTCGCACTATTTTTCCATATAAAAGAATTGCAAGTTTCACGAGGACCGCATTCAGCTAGCCATGGGGCTATTTATCACGCTTCCAACAGAAATGACACAACGTCATTGGTTCAGAACTAGTCACGCGGAGATCCCGCTTTTCCCATATTGGGTCCCTAATTTATATCGTAACAAAATGGCGTCTTCTTTACGATTCCTATGATATAAAATATTTCACATAAATTGATCAATATCAACGGGTTGTCGACGTGATATTTACGTTACGTTAAATTTTTTGAGTTACGGGGATAGTAGGTGACTCACAAAAATATCCACATGAGATAAACGGGGCACAGGAAACCATATTCGAGCTCGTTGTTCACTCTTACCCGATATAGTTACCTTTGCCCCAAATATCTCATTTTGGGTCACCCTCTAACTCCGTACCTTATGAAATTCACAGTTTGATACTTGTATCACTGTAACAAGCATATAATTAAAATGTCTTACTAGGAGGCCTTAATGCATTCCTTTAAATGTTTAGCTTTATTGAAGTATCTGAACTTCTGAGATTTAAACAGGTGGGCGTTATAAGCAATGCAATTGAAGGATGTTAATAATGAAATGAGCTTGGTAAGGAAAAAAAATCCAATTACCTGACATAAACTGATTACTTTAAATACTATTTTCTTGTATGGTCAATTGAAAGGGAGGTAATTTACTGTATTTTCAATTGAAAGGGAGGTAAGTTAACAAACAAGTAACACATTGAACGTTCACGATGCAGTTCTTTCAACTGGTCCGTTGAAATTGATAATTGTTTAACACATCGTAAACTATTAGAATTCATCTGAATGAATGTTTACTTTGATATAAAATAATTGTTGCTCTATCTTAAATAAATACATTAGACACTCATAAAGACATTATCATCATATTTTTTAGCTGTGTATATACAAGGAAATACAACAAAATAGTAAGTAGAACTTTGATTGAACTAACTTCATGGTTATTACAATCAAACAATTGCTTTGAACTTGCAAATGCAATTTGAAGATTTTTTTTTAATTTCAGCAAACAGGATTAATACTGTTTACAGACGGAACACGCTTTGAACGATGGAACGCGTATGATTTGCTTTTGTTCAGTGGATTGACCGTAAATGATTGTGAGTACCATAATTATAGTACTCGTACTTAAGATCACACACAGGACACTTATTTGGAAATAGTTTATCCTTCCAATATCTGATCTTTATACCGTCATTTGTTTAAATGTAGAACGAAAACTGTAGTCAGTACCAAACAATTATTCTGTCTAAGACTTGAAAGTGCACTATAACTGAATGTGTTTGGTCATTTGTTTTAAAATACTCAAGTATCAAATCACTATTTGTTAACAATGATTATCCGACAAACAAAAAAATCATAATTTGTGTATGATTTAATGTAATAAGTTTATCTAAAAACAATAGCACAGACTCAAATTGCATGTCAATGACTTCATAGCAAACAATTTTGTTCAAAGACAAATGCCAACGATGAGTTATGAAATATAATGAAAAAAACTAAATTCATGATGACAAGCGAGTCTTTTGATTAGTAACTCTTAAACATGCTAGCTGGCTCTCAGACTTTCAGTGTATTGTTTTATTTCAATACCTAAGTATTTATTTTTGTTATTCTGATTCATTTATTGGACCAACATTTTGCAGCTTTCATAAAACTTTCATTTTATTTTTATTCCCCACACAAATAAGGGGATGCATATACATTTGTCTTTGCCTAAAGATAATAGGAAAAAGGTGATAAAGTTGTGTACCAAACGATTCGTTTCCCGATGAACAAAAACCACAGTTATGGCTCTTGGATTAGCAAAGAGTGGAATTTCTGGCCTTCTGTCGCTCAAAACTAAAAAACTATATTGTATAGAGTCATGAAACCTTAGAGAAACGGGTGATCTTGTTGTTCACCTTGGGCTTTTATATCCTCTGCACCTTGTAAAATAAAAGTTAATAAGCAAATAAATTATTTGTGTGGACTTGTTTTGCTCATAACTCTATTAAAATATATTACCTACAGTCATAAAACCTTAGTTGCATCATATGATATGAATGAAGAAAGTAATATAAACATATACTAAGTCCCTGTTGTTGGCACAATGTTGAATGTTTTTCTTGTGTTGTGGGGTTAACCGCAGAACCCTAAGAAAAGAACAGCAACACTTGTCCGCCTAGGTGATCGGTAACTAAACCCACATGCGTCCAATGCAAGGAACCGAACGCCTTGTGGAGAATCGATGCGGTAGCTACTGTGCTAACCGGACTACCGGATGCTTGGATAGTAATACCAAAACAGACGACAAAAACATACTGGTTTAACATGTTGATATAAAAGTACTATAGAGTGTAAAACTGTTTGTTTAAGTGTAAGATCTTAACATATTTCACCGAATGAGCACCAAAAGCTATATTAAACGAGGATTGTAGCCGCGAGATAAATATTCACATTTCGTGTTCAAGAATTGAAATATATTGCGAACTTAAACTAAATCAAACGATTTTATATTTATATTGTGTTATATATTAGCTTATGTTTTGCTTAAGTTGGAAGAAAATGCTAATCCGAATCCATAATTGCACTTGATATTTGTATTAATCTCATTATATCCGATTAATTATGTATCACGTGATAATGTTATTGTGTTCATAGTTATCATAATATTTAGTAAAATAATTGTCTGTGAACGTTTCAGGTGATGAAGTTATGCGTAAGTACATTAGATTTATTATTTTCAATTGCCTATATAATTTAAATCTCAAGAACATAATATTCGAATTTTTTTGAGGCAAAATTAAAACTAAACACAAATGATGTAAGGAGAGGTGATCAAGGTCAAATAATACCAAACGAGTGACACTCACTGTCACAAGCCAATAAACAACAAACGAGAGACACTTACTGTCATAATACAATCAACACCAAACGAGAGACACTCACTGTCACAAAACAACTAACACCAAACGAAAGACTCTCACTGTCATAATACAATCAACACCAAACGGCGAACACTCACTGTCACAAAACAACTAACACTAAACGAGAGACTCTCACTGTCATAATACAACCAACACCAAACGAGAGACACTCAATGTCACAACGCAACAAACACCAAACGAGAGACACTCAATGTTACAATACAACTAACATCAAACGGGAGACTCTCAATGTCACAACACAACCAACACCAAACGAGAGACACTCTCTGTCACAATACTACATACACCAAACGAGAGAAACTCAATATCACAGCACAACCAACACCGAACGAGAGAAACTGAATGTCACAACAAAACCAACACCAAACAAGAGAGACTCTCTTTGTCACAACACAACCAACACCAAACGAGAGAGACACTCACTGTCATAACACAACCAACACCAAACGAGAGACACTCAATGTCACAACACAACCAACTCCAAACGCGAGACACTCAATGTCACAACACAACCAACACCAAACGAGTGACTCTCAATATCACAGCACAACCAGTCCTAAACGAGAGACTCTCAATGTCCCAAGGCATCGTACGTTACATAAAACTGAAATCGTCATAAGAGAAAAGTTCGGTTTCGGATATTATGGCATATTTTGTATTAAATCTATTCAATGTTTCACGTTTGTTGTCCTCGTCCATTGTTATTTAAGACAAAGGACGAGGAAGGATGTTTATATTTACAATTTTTGCAATTTGGACTTTTCCTTTTTGTTTTTAATACATTTGTGGCATTTTGTTTTGCATAAGACATATATATGACAAATATAAATGCATATAATTCCTGTCAATTGTTTGAAGGTATTTCGAATATATAGTCGTATATCAACACCACAAATTATTCAAGCTATGCATCAAAGGATCTATTGATTTTAAGTTAATATACATGCGTCGCGGATGGGTCACTTTTTCTTATTTCTCTTGAATGCATATATTTCTAGGACGAACTATTATTTCATCTTCTATTTATTTAAGCATATGCTAACATAGTGCATTGATTTTTAAAAGCAATAAGTGTTTTGACATTAGCAAATAGTAACACATACTTTGTGTATTTGTGTATTTTTTTTAATATATTAATATGTATTTATTCTTAAATATCAGTATTTGCTGCTAGAAAAATCAACAACATGGAATTACGGTGAAACTCAGTACCTATCTGATATGTTTATGTCAATTTTATAGTCCTATTTTATAGTCTGAAATCATATGTTTGATATATATATATAATACTTGAAATAAACAACATTCTAATGAATAAGTGCCGTACATAATTATCGTTGAAAGACCACTAGGACTATAAGACTGTAATATTGAATGTTCTTGTGGGAGCATATATTGTGTGGTTATACTAAGCAATTGCATGTATCGTTTGTAAGTAAGTGAGTGTGGTTTAACTATAACATAAATACTTAAGTATCGTAAATAATGTTTAAAGCACCACATTAAGTCATTCAAAATAATATTGCCATATGAATTTAGAAAATGTTTAACAGGTTGTGGCCACATATTGTCTTTGAGAGTTTGACGGTTGTAAGAATGTTAAATTCTGGAATACTAGAATAGAAACAAGTTCCTAATTATAATCATTATCTTTTTCAGCCCTAGTTTATGGTTGTAAGTAGGAATATATATATTATTACAAAAAATGCAGCCTGCACTTTTCATATTAAATATGTGTAAGCTTAAGCTTTTTTCGTATGACCCTGCGATGTAATTAGAGAATATACGTTTGAAAATGTCGGTTGATCGGCCAGTCAGTCGGTTAGTAGAACATTTCCCGTCCGACCATTATGGTATTTGACAATGATCGAATAATCATAATAACAGTTAACAACCACGATATATGAGTTATTAGTTGAAAAATTTAGGAATTTTAGGTTTAAGGTCGCATGTAACAATGATGACAAATCATTGTCGTACACATAAATCAATAACTGATCGATTGGACTGGATTATAACAGCTAAACAACTCAATAAGCTTAGGTTGTGGCCAGTAACTAAAGAACCTTAACAAAAAAGCATGCATATTTACAGATAAGTGTTTGTTAAGAGCTGATTTATTCACATTTCACACCTAAACGCAGAAAAGCAATTGTTTGTGTCAAAGTTGTACTAAGGATTCATAATGTTAAAAAAACCCTCATGTTTTCGACGTGTGAATGTTCGAAAATATAGCACTGTAAACACAACGTATCAAACGCAAGACTCTGACATATTTACTTTTTTCAGTTTATATATTTGTAAATGAGTAGGGAAATACAATACGTTGGGGGATAGTTTTTGCTTTATATTATGACTACGCGTGCTGAAACGTTTGCAAATCAATAATGCGGTTCAAGACTTTAAGCGAATGAATCATGTAAAATGTTATCAAATTGTTTTCCAAGCATTTAAAACATGTACAGAAACTAAGTATGTCATGGCTTGCAACATTGACACATATTGTGTCACCTGGAATACGGGAAAATCAGTAAGGTCGTGTGCAGAAAACGATTTGTTTAGAAATAATTATTATATATTTTGATGACATTTACGGACAGTATGTATGGGCAAAACGGCTGTAATTTAGATATTTATAACAATGAAATACTATTTTCCATTTTTTGTAAAGGGTAATTAAACAACCTTAGTCAGATCAAGATTAAATTTAACAGAAGCTAGTATGTTATTTATATTTACATTATATTGTTATTTAGAATATATGTATGTCAGGTCAGCTGCGTCATATGCATAGTTCAGGTTATTTTGTGCAATGTTTTAGTAATGCATATCTCAGAAAAAGTTTTCCCACGAAAATGACATAAAATTCGAAAATGCAAATTATCATTACATTTATCTTCTTTTATTTTAGATCATGGTACAAGTAAGTAAACCATTTTACCTACTTCGGTGCTTTATTGGAACACTTTATTTAGAGAACATACTAAGTCTGATAGAAAATCCCTTTTGTCAACTGTCTATTATGTCTTGAATTTTATTGGAAAAGAGGTCACCTTCTTTTTTTGAACTTTGGTAAACGGCTTCTGGCCAAAGCTTTCATACACTGTTTTCTAAACGTTGGGTAAAGCTATAATTGCAGGCAAGTAATTACAGTATATTTGTTTCTAGTTATGAAAGTTAGATTTGTTGAGAAAGGTCAATTTACTTTACACATGTTTTTTTTTATTGTGTATATATGTTGACTGTCAATGAAAACGTATCACTTATTGATCCGATGTAAATTTCTAACAGCAGTCGAGCACCGTGTGGTTAGAAAAAGGTGCGGATGGATCAATATTGATGAAACATTTGCAAATGTTAATTTCATTGTATTTTATCATATTTTTGTATGTTTGAACCGGTTTTTTATTTCGCGGTATCACGCGTTTCTAGGTTTGGTACACCACCTTCCATACGAACAATGCAAACGTTTACGACAATAATAAAAAAAAGCTTTATAAAATCGGTCATTATCATTTACAAATGAATAAGTTTCCTTCTTTAGGTACAGCCTCCAAACAGCCGGTCAATGTTTTATACCTGTCTATGTGAGACTCAGTGGAAGGAGTATTTTCCGATTACTTTAACTCCTCGACAGCCTAACATAAATCAAGACATCGCTGTTCATTGCTAATCAAATCGAATTAGCTGTAAAATGAATATATCTCTATATCATTTCGAAAGCGTTAACACATTTCTAGAAAAAAAACTAATGAATCCAGGCAGCTCCTTTTGCTTTTATTTTATGGCCCCTTTTTGTATAGGCGCCAAGATTGTCTTGGACCCCAACAATGACATATTAAAACGTCTATTTTTGTTTCGCTTCGCGTGAGTTACTGGTATATGGATAATGCAAAATGACGAGAGAGCGAGAGAGAGAGAGAGACAGAGAGAGAGAGAGAGAGAGAGAGAGAGAGAGAGAGAGAGAGAGAGAGAGAGAGAGAGAGAGAGAGAGAGAGAGAGAGAGAGAGAGAGAGAGAGAGAGAGAGAGAGAGAGAGAGAGAGAGACAGACAGAGACAGAGAGAGAGTGTGTGTGTGTGTGTGAGAGAGAGAGAGAGAGAGAGAGAGAGAGAGAGAGAGAGAGATAGCATTCAAATACTTTAGCGTCCTTTCTAACTGTTATTTAGAAAACTGAAGCATCATTATATTTGAACAGCAGTATTCAGTAGGTATTTTAACAATTTTATTATTACAATGAAACAATATTCGTTATACATACAAATTAATTAACTTTAATATACTAACAATTATTATTGCTCGAAAAAGAAAACATGCAAATTGATAAATATCAATGTAAGTAATATCCTTACATTTGCATTACAGCTTTGCCCCGTAAGTATTGAATACGTTACTTTATTTTTCGTATTTAGATCTTTAATGTCAGAACCGTTGACAAGTGTCCAGACTGATGTATTTTGCGATGTAAACATATACTTTTGATCATTGAAGACACATTTTGATGGCATTTAAGACAAAGCAATGAAAATGCTTTTTGATAAAGGGCATACATGTAAATGTTTTTAATTGTTAGGGGTTGTTTTATGTTTTTTTTGTTGTTGTTTTTTTTTGTTGTTGTTTTTTTTTGTTGTCTTAGATTGAGTCAATCTTTGCATATATGTCGGAAAATAAGTGATACAAGACTGCTGACAAAATATCAGATCGCAGTTTGTTTAATATTTACGTTAATAAATGGATATGTATGGGTAAAATTATTACTAACGCTTAAAGAAAAAACAAAAAGTTTTTCGGCAGTTTTTCAAACAATTGAGACTTGTTATACTGTAAATCATATTATATGAGTGAAACGAAGGCATTGATACCAAAATCAGCTGACTAAACCTATAACAAAGCTCAAAACTGTCAATCTGTGAGATTGCAGCTTCAATACTGGATAAATTGATTGAATTTTCAAATTGATATCAGTATATAAAATGTGTGTTTTATTTGTTATATATAGCACCGACCCGTAAGTATAATTGTACTCTATTTTTTTAAAGAAATATTACCTTCAGCATGACTATAATGAAATAATGAAAGAACATACATCTTTTGAGTATATAACGAACACTTATAAATTGCCAAACAGCAATATCCACAAACAGTTTGTATATACCGCCGTCTTCTGCTTCAACACTGTCATTTAAATATTATATTTCAATGAAAACAAGCATGGAAAAAAAATATAAAAATGTGATATGTTTACTGTGTTAATAATTATATCTATATCATTTTTACTTAAGCTTTGATTTCTTTACAGCTTATATCCAAGGCAAAGGTAGGTTTAATTAAAGAAAAGCACTGCCTGTTGTACAAGTTACACACTATGGATCAAAGTTAAAGCTGTACCCATATAATCATGTGTTGTGACAGCTGTCACGATAAATAGTGTTATGTAACCTTCATTGTAGCCACACTTGAGCCAGAGAGAAAGCGGGTTTAAGAACCACCATCTTGTTATGAAATAGACTTTTAGCCTGCTTTGGAATGAATGAATTATATATGAAGGATGCTACCTATGTGTATAAATGGATTGTGAACACTTAACTTACATTGTATGTAACCGCGACGCAAGATTACCGTTCGGTTGTTTCTCAATTGTTAGGATCTTATATTGCTACATGAATCTGATTTAACGCAGTTTTATAATAGATATAGAGTGTGTTTCGAAAGGATCACCCTTGCAGAATGGAATGTAGAATGATATTTTGATAGCGCTAAGTAGAGCTAGTAAATATTTTTCAAGAATAAAATGTATACCGCTAGCTAAAATATAGCCATTTCCATTCTTGACTGCGGTAGACGTTACTGCAAAGGCGTTTCTTTTATGTGAACACAACCATTGTAGTTGCTTAACATTAATTAGTTTGTTAATTGTCATCGTAGTACAAACGCGCGCTACGTTTTATTTTATCTAGATATTAACTTGGGAGCTGTCCTACGAAGTAAGTTTCCAGAAACGTGGATATGGGAAACACACACAGTAGGGTGAGTACGTTCCTTTAGATATCTTTACTTGTATGCTTAAAACGTAATATACTACGTGTTTTAATATATCTCATAAATCAATATATTCATAAAAAACGCTGTGTTTCCGCATCAGACCAAATAAAGCACGCAATGATTAGACCCTCAGTCTAAATGCTCAAGTATCCGACGTACAATTAGAATATCCAGGTACGTCTGTGATGTAAAATGTTGATGCCTAATGAAGCAATATAATTTTGGTATTATTTGAACGGACATTGCTTACTAATTACTTATGTACAATATATGAAAATACGTTACATATAAACTTAATGCAGTTTGTATTTGTGTTCTTTATTCTTACTGAAATTGGAACATATTTACCGAACTGTTGAGGTCGAAACAGCGTGTTTGCAACAATTGGATATGTAAAGCATACAATTATTCTTCTTCTACACAATAAATCATTTGATATATCCAAAATAATATTTGGTACCAGGACTCTGATGCTTTAAACATAAAACATTTGCTTACAGCTTAATAATGCAAATGTACCTTGAGATAATAGTTTTAAACATATAGAAAACATATATTTACTTCTTAGTTTCCAAATAGTTGTCAAGGTTGAAAGACATTGACACTTAAGTATTTTATACTATAAAGATTCTCTCTGCGGTATTCGCCCTATAAAGCTGGATAGTGGTATAGTAAATATGTAATTCAATTTACAGTGTCAGGTTTATTATGACAAATCCGATCTTAAACAACATGTTCTTGTATTGAAAAGGTGTAACAATATCTGTAAAATTAAGCGATTTTCACTAAACAACAATGATGATATGCTCCGTACATATATCTTTTGAAATTTCGTTGGTATTTCCGATGCATTTCTTATAAATAAAGCATCATGTTGAACTCTAGAACTTACCATACATTATATGAGACTCTATCACAGCTATATTCTCACTCTTCGTTTCTCTAATTATTTATTCCTAAGTGGCCTGATTATTTTAAGTCTTTGTCTGATTATTTGCTTACACATTGATGGACAAGACTTTTAAACTAGTATAATTCTATCTAAAAGTTGTGTACTTACACGCTCAACACTCTTAAGCAATTTTCATACAGTTAAACTTATCATTAAACGTCTCCCTAACTTGACTTCTAAAGACCAAAACTATTTTATTAGCACTTGTTTCTCTAAGTTATGACCCCTAAACACGTACGTGTTTTGATATTCTATATATTGATTGGATGCAATATTGCACGTGTTCACAAGCAAATAGGTAAAGGAACATGGTCATCAAGTCATCTATATAAGCATATGGTTTAAGAACGACATCAATACTAATCATTTTATGAACTCAGTTATATGAAACAACTTTTGATCAATCGGATTAATCATTGTAAACCATTTTACAGCAAGATTTCCTTATGTTAAATGGCCCATGAATCTGATGTATCATCAAAAAAGTAAAGAAATTAGGGGAGTTGGGTTGGGGATAGAGAGATGGAGAAATTAGGAATTTGGCGAGAAGAGTACTGATTAGAGAAATAGAAAAATAATGAATGGAAGGGATAGGCGTCTGGGGGGAAGATATATGGAGAAAATAATAAATGGAAGGGCGAGGCGTGTGGGGGAAAGAGATATGGAGATAATAATAGGAGAAAGGGGTGGGGGGATAATGGAGCAATAATGAATGGCATGGGGGAGTTGGAGTGCAATAGAAACATGGACAAATAATGAGAGTAATGGAGGGTAGGGTAGAGATATGGAGAAATAATGAAAACATATAAAGTTTGAGAAAGGAAGGGGAAGAGATATAAATAAATACTTGCAGGGAGGAGGATCGGAGAGATAAAGAAAAAAAATAAAGTAATGGGGTGATGATAGATTGATTTATAGAAAATATAAACAATATGCTACGGTCTGCAAATAAACTAATACACCACTTATAGTGTAAAATGTGTGTGTCAATTTTCTCTGAAGATCAAAATAACTTATATTATGTTCAATATTTTCTAACAACAGAACAAGTGGAGAAATTCATCTGACGCGTGAGGTACCCGACTCGATGACGTCATGGATTACATCAGTATTTGCGACAAATGACCAGAGTAGCTTCGGAATTGCAGAAAATATACCTAAGGTACAAATGCCGTAGAAACTGTATAACGTATGTTGAACATTACCATCGTTAAATGTATAGCTGATTCTCTTGGAAAAATTCTAAGAAAATGTTTGTTGTGAATACTAAATTAGTTTATTTTAGGAATAATTGTCGTAGCGAGAGGAAGATAATAACATAGAACGATATTTATTAGAAATAAAACCGTTTTTAACCCAAACTCTGTTAATCGTCTGGTTATTGGCATTAGATCTACAATAACAATTCAATATTATTTTCAGGACATACATTTCAATATAGTTATTGGACAATAATATTCCACAATCACTTTACAAAGCTTGTTAAATCTTCGTTTACACAAATTTCCACATAATGATTATTAGCTTGAAGAGAGAGAGAGAGATTCTGTCCAGTTTTTATTGTTTAATATATAATGATTATGCCTTTTCCTTCGTATGATATATTAAAATAAATAACGTTTAAACCAATATCAATGACAATTCCTTGCCAATATTGAAATGCAGGTCACTGTACGAAACGATTTCTTTATTACGATGGACCTCCCAGAAACAATCGTGCAAGGAGAAGAATTCCTTCTGCAAGTTACTGTATTCAATTATCTTCCAAGTACGCAACAGGTACGCTAGATATTATCGCATCGCTTTCTATTGTAATCGCAATTATTTTGTTATTGTTTCCTACATAAGCAACATTTAAAATATAGATCATTTAAATTGCATACGTTTTAATATTTTGCCACGTCACTCAATGTACGTCATGATTGTGTATTTTGGCTACACATGAAGTCTTTATCTGCTGTTTTACATTCCGAATCATCAAAACAGATACATTGCATATCTTTTAAAACTTCAAATGTATTGTAAGACTGTGTATTGTATCAATTTGGTCGATATTTGTGCTGTTGTGCCATGTTTCTTGTTTTTGATGTTTTTATTTTTTTGTGTTCTATGTCTTTAGCATTTACCCTGTGCAATTAAACGGGGTTTATGTTTAAACATTTGGCTACTGATCTTGTTTTCGTAGTTCTTTACATAAGTATGGAATACTATTTACATTCAGTTACTTCAATTGTTAATCTTATGACTGACAAATAAAATTGTAATTATTAGAATAGATTAAAGAGACAGTTACTTTCCAATAACCACTGTATTGTACAGGTGTCTGTCCAAATTCAACATTCGGACGACATGAATCATCCTATACCGGCTGCATCTATTACAATTGTGGACTCAATAGGCAACACAATTGATAGTTTAATTCTTCTTTCGTTACAATTAGAGGTAAGTAAGACTGTTATGTACTGCTCGCCTACCATCATGCTACAAAACATTTTCAAACGAAGACTTATAATATAAAAAAGGAAATATCAACCTTAAGCCTCAACACTTTATTACTTACAGAACATAATAATGTGTGCTGTGATGTCCTTAACATTTATAATATAGATACTTTTTTATTTCAAGACATTATTCTTAAATCATTTAAAAAAACAGCAGTCAACAAATAAATCTTCTGTAATACATTCAACATATAATAATAAAAATATAGGTATGACAAACAACATTGGCCTAGAAAAGCTGCTTTAGACATACACACTCCCTTCGTAAACCGCTGGCAACCAAGGCTGATGCGCTAACAGGATGCTTGTTGAATTCGAGTATGCATTTCAGATTAATGGGATGATGTAAACATAAAAGGCAGCCAAGCTAAGAATCTAATTCTATATTCATACCTTACAACATTCCTCATGTTGCGCTGCGGACAATTGTGTTTTGTTCTTGGTGATTGTTGCATATGTGTTCATTGGATTTGTTTTTCTTGCATGGACAAACTATTTCGTTTAAAAAAAAATGTGTTCACCCCAAATTGAGCCGGGGCATTTTAATACATTTGAAAAAAACATTACATAAAACACAATACACGCTGTATATTCCAGGTAAATTCGGGAGAAGGTAAATCTACTTTTGTACACTTTACTCCAACTACAACTGGGATGATAACAATAACTGCGGAGGCTAGAGCAGGGGATCTCCTCAGAGCTGCTGCAGTTGATAAAATACAAAAACAAGTGATTGTCGTGGTAGGTGTCCAACCGAATCTGCTCATCATAATTATGAGAAATGTAGCGAATTCGAAGATTGTTTAGGTTAAAAGATTATTATTTTTTTTTAAACAACTTCATATAACAATCAAATGCTAGGTTTTAAGAGTTTTGCTGGCCTATTTATAGGTGTGTACAAAAGGGTCGTACATTAGAAAAGTACATTATATCGAATAGTAAAGATATCAATGTGTTTGTCAATATAGATTGTTTTACACTAACGTTCGTTGGAAAGTATGCCAGAGAATGAAATCCGAATTAATTCTTTCGAAATGGATTTGAAATAGGCTAGATATTTCAAGATAAGATTTATCATCAAGAAAAACCATAATCAGTTTAACCATTTTTCTGTAATTTGTTACATAAATATATAACAAAATGAAACAAATGTAAATAATTTAGTAGTATTTCTTATTATCACTTAATGTTGTTTTCGCAAACTGAGCTACTCGGAGAAGGCAAACAAGTTGATAGTTTCTTAGTGTGTTGATAATTTGCATGTTTACGCAATATTTTACAGCCATATGGAATTTTAAAAAGGGAAAACATTCAGGAACTCGTCAATTTGACGCATTTATCCAGCCAACTGCTCACCGTGTCCCTACAAGACCCACAGCATATGGCCCCGGGTAGTAAAACTGTTACAGTTAAGATGACCGGTAAGCCAATCTCATTCCGTGTGTGCATTCAGAGATAAAACAAAACACTGTTGTTTTTTTGTAAATGCGCTTTTTATATGTTTTTGCACATGTTTTAGTAATGTTCCCATTCCGGTACATTCTTAGGTGCATTATTGCGTCCCATATCATTACGTTATCTTTTGAAAGGGTTTTATTTGCAGGAAACCTTAAATACAAAAGTCATATGTCATACCTTGAAATGTTTCAAAATAAGTCACCCCATCTCTGATGTGAGTAATTGATAAATTTAAGTGAAAACATCATTAACTGGTTCAGGGAACTGGCATATGTATGGTTCAGATATCGAAGCAACAGTGATAAATTCATAGATTACATGATTTCATGGCAATGTATTGTACCAGTTAACAATTTAAACAGTGTTTCTTTTTCTTTTCTTTTTTTTTGTTTATGGGGACGACCCTTCAACATAGCAACAAAGTACATTATGTTCGTTTGTTTGTGATATTTTATTTTGTTTGCATGTCATAACTAGTGATTATAGTTGGTTCAAAGGTAGAGCTGTTTGTGACCATTTCATTTGACTTCCAATACTTTTATTTTTAGTGACATTTGCTTCAAGCTACTTGATGTAACCTGTATATTTACCAAATATTATATGTTTAGGGAACTTCATGAAGCCAAGCATTGATGGTCTACAGGGGTTGCTGAAAATTGCCGCACGGTTGTGGGGAACAAAATATGGTTGACTTTGCACCTGATGTTTACATTGCTAAATATCTAAAAACAGTTGGAAAGCTTACTAAGGAGATAGAGGATAAGGCTGTGCAGCAAGTGAAATTCGGTATTATACCTAATCTCATCCGCATCACTGTTAGTGTATCATGTTCGCAAGATTAATACAATAAAAATAAATCAGAATAACAGTAAGACTATAAGACACATTTCATATTCAATATTGAACTCTACTGGAGAAAATATATTGATACTCTTTGATGTAATTGTATTTGAGTAAATGTAATGCCTGAAATACTTGATTGGCGTCAACACTATTGGATTAATAGAATTTCAGGCGAATAACATACAGTACATATTGTTTACATTATAGCAAGATCGTCTTCTTGTTATATCAAGACTAAGATCAACAAGACAAAATGTGTTTCATTTCGCGAGCATCAAAGGACCTGTGAATCAATTACAAGCATTTTTTTTTAAATTTTCGTTCCATGAGTACAAAGATTGTCCGCAGACTAGTAATATTCACAAAAAACAACAAGTCATTCATTTCCATAAACTAACTCTATCGATGACCTATATAAATTAAAACCCTCAGAAATAAATGTTACACTACGTTTAACATGTCACGTCCGATAGTACATGTTTCTACTGATTTTAAAGGTTATCAGAACGAACTTAGAAATATGCATCAGGATGGCTCATTCAGTGCTTTTGGGGAACGCGATCTATCTGGTAGTGCATGGTATGAATATTCATTTTAGTTTACCGTTTTTACAATGCTAAATACAGGGCAAAGCCAGTAGTCAGAAATTCAAAAATAATCACTTTATTAATTAGCTACTTCCAAACAAAGACGTATGATTAATATTTCAAATGCTGATGTTATCACCAGTTAAGTCACTAAACAGTTGGTAAAGTACAAACGCGTCCTTGCTGACATGTACGATTTTAAAACGTTCATTAATGTATCTGATGATAAGTACTTTTAAACCTGTGTAAATAATATGCCATTTCTGATTCAGGTTAACTGCTTTCGTCCTTAAGTGTTTTGGTCAAGCACGCTCAATAGTCAAAGTAGATGACCAGGTTTTGTCAAGATCTATGTTATGGCTTCTTGGGCAACAGGATCAAGACGGGTCCTTCAGAGAACCTGGGAAGTCAATGAGATGGGTTGACCAAGTATGTTTGACATTTAATTGATAAAATACCGTAATAATATAACCGTACAAACGAAATAATCAGATCTTCCTTATCCATGAAGCATTTGCCTTAAGATGCTTGTTTATGTGTATTGAATATAAATTTTGAATTCAGCTCATTAATTATTTCATCGATGTGAATGATACTAGAACATGTTATCGTTTAATCTACGAAACATACCTTTTCAGTCAGGAACAAAGACCGGTGTTTCTCACACAGCGTTTATTTTGATCGCGATGCTCGAAAACAGAGGATTCAAATTAGTAGCAGTAAGTAAAATAGCTCCAATACAATTCAAAATACTTGCAACAGACTTGGTTTTACGTAACGACATTAAGAAAAAAAAATGTTAATACACGAATGAATAGAAAAGAAATATATTTTTGTAATTTGAAAATAAAAAAAACGTAGTTATGTATATCAAAGTAAATAATTATTACAATTAAAAATAAAAATGAACAAGAAGTTGCAAATATGTTTTATCATATGCCCCGGAACATGATTTGAGCTAACACTATATATAAAATATTTCTTGGAATGTTTCCACTTAGGATAGAATCAGGTCGGCTTTGCTAAAGACTATTCAGTGATTTGAGGAATATACATAATCAGTATACGAAATAAAGTGTGGCAAATCATAAAGAGTGTCAAACCAAAAACTTCAAACAGGTGGAACCTCAGTAAATGATGAACGATGAAATATCGTCTTTGAAAACGGCAGTTTTATTAACTTCTAGCCGGCTGTTTTCTATACTTTATGACATCACTTGCCTGTGTTCGAGCCCCACTAATTCCAAACTACTTTTTATGCTATACATGTTTTTGTTTGCAATTTTATATCATAAATAACATAATGATAAAATAAGCGTTTTCGGATGCAACAAATTTTTAGTGGAAAAACATGAACGAGTGAATTAAATTAGGATTTGCACCTATGAAGTTATTTGTTGTATTATGTATGCGAAAAGCTACAGAAACAAGCTCAACAGCAAAAAGTTTTAACAGACACCTGGTTTAATGGCATAGGGTAAACGCCAAAGACAAGAACCATAACATTACAAACATGAAAGAACAACACAAATCTCCACAAGCAGCACAGTGCATACATACTATATATAACAAACAAACAAACGCAACGTATTTGCGCATCGGACACCGGTGTTTAAGACTCTACTAACTGAACGTTTGTAGTGTTTATATTCACTATTATATATAGATGGACAAGAACACAATAAATACGACAATGATTCTAGCGAAAGTGCAATACTGACTTGAGTCATTTTATGCCCTGTTTCTAAAATCTTGAAATTTTAAAGGACATGTATTAAGTATGTATTCTTTTGTCTTAACCCTTGTGAAATGTTCACGTACGGCAGCATCGTGTAAAGGCTTTACAAAAATCACATTAGGAGTATCGTTGTCGAAAACAGATGAATTTCCAAATCACACAAATAGTAAATGTGAAATAATTATCATTAATCTGTATGTATATGAGGTGTGTAATAATATCATATGAATACCATGTCTGTTATATAAACGCAGGATTCCCGTTTGAATAATGCAATCACGAAGGCAATGCATTATTTGGAGGCCCAGATCAACGACCCACATGACATGTACACTGTTGCGGTGTTATGTTACGCCTTGGCGAAATCTGGCAGTAGCATAAGTCCGTCTTGCTTGAACAAATTACAAACTGGAGCTTTAAACCAAGGTGAATATTTGCTTTTCTTTTCTATATGTCGAAAGCAAGTAAGTTTTTCATGCTTTCTTTCACTGTAGTTTCCCTTACGATGTAGGTTTTTACGCAATCACTATGTCGAATAAATGTTTATATTCCACACAAAAATTGTTACTACCCATTCATATAATACAAAAATACATGTTGACTTGACATCTGGTAGTAGCGTAGCATAAGTCCGTCTTGTATAAATTTCACGCTTGAGCTACAAATCAAGGTGATTATGTTCTTTTTATATTTAGATCTCACGATGACATATATGATTTTATATGATTGCATTCGTCTTTGTTCCCCGATAGGATGTAGTTTTTTTCCGCAAAATGTTAGTCGAATTGATATCTATCATACTTTTTCTGCCCACCTTATTATACAAAAGTATCGAATTCGCTTGAAAATTGACTTTTAGATTGTACGCAATCTCAATTCAAGTGGCACTTGTATTTAAAATCAATGCATACACATGTATAACAAACATAAATTTTGAATGATAGATATTTAACTACGTACTAAAACATTAATGGAAAATATTTATTACTGATAACAAGATTGTAACCGTGTATTTAATAGCTAAATACGAAGACATATTCAATGACTGTTGGGACCTAAAATATCTACATTGATCAACTATCGTCTCATACGGTAGAAGTATCGTGTTATCATTACCTTACTTTCAAATTAAACACGGTATCCAATTGTATTAGTTGTGGAACTTTCCATTTGCGAGTAAGAGTGAACCTTTTAAATGATGATACACATATCCTTTTCACAAATTCATTTGTTATTAGCCGTAAACTTTACTACAAAGTAACAATTTATATATATACATAAACATATTTATAAATACACATGTATTTTTATCATTACCACTTAGGTGACAAAACGTATTGGCAACATTCTAGGATGGTAAACAAACGGGCAGACTCGAAAGCGGCGCCGTCACGGGCTCCATCACGTGATATTGAGGCAACATCTTACGCTCTTCTGACATATAGTGAACTCGGAAAACGGAATGAGGGACTTAAAGTTGTCAACTGGCTTGTGTCACAGAGGAACCCGTCAGGCGGTTTTGCATCGACTCAGGTAATTCAGAGCAAACGTTGAATTGCTTTCATAATCTATTGAAATAATGTAACATTTTCGGAATAATGTTATCAGTTAAGTAGGTGTCAATGTCATGAGAAATCTCTAAAGATGTGTACACATTTAGAACCTAAGCAATGGAAATCGCATGATCGTGTATATATAACCTTGTACATCATTAAACATGTATAAATTCGTAGCATATGATGTCATTGAAACTACAGACACACATCAGGCATACAAGACAATCCATGTGCTAATATCGAATGATACAAGGATGAACGTTCGACCCCACCCCCACCATAGATAATTAAACAAAAACACTACCATGAACATTACTCTACTCCACAGTTTTCCATAGCGTTACCAATATATTAACACTACAGACATGTCACTATGGTGTAGCGATAATACAATATGCTCGAACATTGAAACAGTTCAGATTAAAACCCGACCTAGGGGTTCTTTTATAAATATTGAATAAAATTATAAAAGTTTCAATCAAGGTCATTGTTGATTATGCATGTTTTCACAATAACTTGACAAAATAAAATGTATCAACACTGACAGTGTTGGTTAAAATTTGATATATTTGACGTTGTAAATAAGCAGAAGCAAAGATTTAAAACGTATAAAAACTTTTTTGAAAAGTAATTATCAAATAAATATTAGCCAACTAATAACTATTTTGGCTACCTTTAACCAAACCAAAGAAAAATCAGTATTACGCTTGGCTGCATATCGCAAACTCGAATAATAGTCACCTTATAGAGTACGGCAGTTATTGTGCACCGAGCAATGCGTAAAAATCTTTATACAAATTGGACATGTCAACAATGCAAAAAGCTGACTTACTCATGTATTTGTATCGACCGATTGTTTGCCTGCACTGATTATGGTAACGAGTTAGTCGATGAAATAAAATGCCTTTTATTACTACAGTCTGGTGGCTTGTTCATCGAATATGTCAAGTAAGATATCGTTCAAATAACTGCCAGATTACCAACATATTTTGTCTATATGGTTTTATTTTACTTGATATATATATTTACCTAAATCGTTTTTATTTTCAGTTCTATTTGACACCTGCTCTATATTCATGTCGATTTTTATGTATGTATTTGTTTTATAGGATACTGTTGTGTCGCTTCAAGCTTTGTCCGAGTTTGCAGCCCGCGATCCAATGGCCCCGGGTGCATTTCCCAACTACGGACTGCATCTGAACACGACTGGAAATAATTTCGTGCATGAATATCAGATAACTCAGGCAACCTACGATACCACTTATAGTTTCGAGGTAAGGTTGTAATGTTGGTTAATAATTAGACAAGGCATACTTAAATCAATATGTTTCTGTGACCTACTTTATCCGTTTGAAATTTTGACGTTGCACTGTTTTCGTTATGTTTTACTCTTTCAAATCTTGTTTCAAATCTTGCGTAGAAGAGAACACTCATTACTACAATAAATAAATAAATACGTCCAAATCTGAAACGGTCAAATTTCAGCTGGTAACATGTATTAACATCAAGCATATAGAGACTGAGAAATACTTTATGTTTGTCTGTCAAAAACTGAGCGCATCTAGACATACTATTTCTAAACTTTTTTCTGCTGTAAGCAATTAAATAAGTCCGAAAATGATTTTATATATCTATATCCATTTGCGCTTAAAAATATTCTGGTAGAATAATGGAAATGCTTATGCATATACCTGTTCGAACGTATTCAATATTCCTATCGAATTCTAGTCACGAGATGCTGCTGCATCATTTTTGTTTAGATAATCTAGACCTTATGTAGACGTACTGTTGGTATTCATGTGTACATGCTCTAAGCCATATAAATATTGTAACAGAATAAACGTATCGTGTCGAATCGTGTATTTCATTTTTTTTTCTATTACCACATCAAAGAACGAGATATGCCGTTTGTACATATAAAAATTGATTACCCGATAAACGATAGTTTTAAAACTATGTATATTCTAAAATTTGACTAAGTAATTACATAAGTATTGAATGTAAGCCATAGTTTCGTGTTGCTTAATGATGTTGTCATTCATAAAATTATATAACTGAACTTTGTTTTTGTACTCATTTACAGGTGCCGTCCAACGTGCCGAGCATAAACATCTACACAACTGGTGAAGGAGTTGCGGTGATTGACGTATGTTGTTGTGTTTATAAAGGGTTAAATCCTACGTGTATATTTGTTTGTGACAACGTCCGTCTAGAATGGATAGTCTTTTGATACTTCGGTATGTTCTCCGTAACTTAGAGTCAAAGAAGTCAAAGATGTCTTCAGAAGTTCAAACAGCAATATGTGATTGTTGATTTTTGGATAATAATTATAATTCGATATATTCTGTAGCATAACTGTTTATAGCCCGAGGTTGGTAGCATCGATGTTTTAAAGGTCATTGACACATTTAAAAAATAAGTGATGTTCGAGTGATAATGTAATATGTCGACATCAGTTCACAACAAGCTTTACATCTAGTATTGTGATGCCACAACGTTTAAACTTTGATAAGCGTTCAGCTCACATGATGATCGTGTTAAAAATACATCTAATGAACTTTTTTCTTAAATGCTTTGCATTTTGGGGTTATACTATTAAAGTAACAATAGAGAAAAAGGCAATTTTCAAGTTTTGTTACTTTTCCTGATCAAAATTAAAAAAAACAACACCACTTTTGTTTTATAGAATATTGCCTCAAAAGATCTTTCAAACGGTTGCACACTTTTGAATTAAGTTTTGGAAATGAACAACACACTGTTTATTTGTTGAAATCTCGATTTTCGAACGTTTTCTTGAAGCTAAATGCTTAAACATTTGAGTTCGTACTAAACAAATTACAAATAAAATCAACTGCTCGAACACAAATTCGGTGTTATATCATGTAGTATTAATTGTAGGATATGTATTGCACAATGACAGATGTCGAAACAATATAATTTGGGCAAAAATATACTAATCGAAAGGTCCTTCTTCGGGTTTCATCATGTTTGCTTTTTAAGCACTGCACGTTGAAATTTCATCGTTTTTGTCTTGGTTGAACATTTTCCCTTTAGGTTTTGCTGATGTATAATTCAGGACAGCAGCAAATGTTAACATTAAAACAATATGCGAGTTATATTTTTGCAGCCGTATTTTGATTTAAGGCACAAAGATTTGATTTGCATGAAAAATATACAGAAGTGTTGTTCCGTCTAAACGTCTTTTAAGTATCTCATTCGTTTCTAAATAAAAGCTTGATTCTCCGAAAATAAATATTCACAGTTGTTTGTGACTCTTACATTTTTTTCTAATAGTCAGCGCATCGAGTAACAAAGTATAAGCATGTGTTATATCACTACATACAAATCCCTATGTTAAGAAAGTGTGCGCCATCATAACATTTTGTTGATAAAACACTCATGAAAAACAAAATAAAAATCAACATTTAAATGAACAACTACAGATTAGGTACATCTTATCGTGGCATTTTATTGCTGATTCTATAGAAGTATAATGTAGTTTATATTGTCACCAAATAGTTAAAGGAACCACCACAAGAGATGTCACAATCCTTATATGTGATA
The DNA here is from genome assembly GCF_026914265.1 of Mya arenaria. Classification (NCBI taxonomy): domain Eukaryota; kingdom Metazoa; phylum Mollusca; class Bivalvia; order Myida; family Myidae; genus Mya; species Mya arenaria. The sequence continues at coordinate 2,192,893 of NC_069137.1, read as the reverse complement.
GACAGTTTTCATATTGTTGATGGCCCTTGCTCAGTGTTATTTTTTTGTGTAATGTGTATAAAGCATATACTATATAAAGCATATTCATTATTGTATCTTATTTCTTAGATTTAAAGGCTTATATAGAAGTATAGTTTATATTACCATCTAAAAGGCTGAGGGAACGTCACAATCCTTATTAGGTATAGAACGTCCACATTTTTGGATGGTCCTCGTACATTGTTATTTATTATTGTATCTTATATAATGCATATTCTGTGTTTGTTGCATAGTTTTAACGGCATGATACAATGTATTTCAGGTAACGACCTCCTACTATATCCAAAGCGACCTGCAAGACCCGCACATCAGTATAACTTCAAACATTATAAAGGAATCTCTTAACTCTCTCACTGTACACAACTGCATGCGGTACTTGTTAATCAATTATAAATAAAACTTTTTATCTTGGCATGATATATTGAACCATGTTGAAACGCATTTCGATAGTATCTTTAGTAACCCTGCTTGCTCAGTCAATGGGGTAAAGTTTATACAACACAATAACAATTCATATGTTTTATTTCTGCGATGTATCATCTGTATCGCCAAGCACAACTGGACTGGGTAACAGGTCATGCAAATACATACACTTAGGCGTTCTAATCACATTGCTAAACATCTACAATACAGTATACAACTGTTTAATATCAAAATCAATCAAACATTATTCTAGCCACATTAAATGAATATGTTTCGGTCCAGCTCGTGTTTCATTTGTATTTAAACAGTCAATACATATTTAAAACATTAATATATTCCTACAAAAAATATTCTAGAAACATACCATAACCAAATGTTTCGAATCAAAATTGACTCAAATAATCTTATTGTACTTACATGGGTAAATGTAACCCAAAGCATCTCTACACAGCTTCGAATTCCAATAACTGCATACAGTTGTGATAACAAAATGCAATGTAGCAATAAAATGCAGATAATAAAATGGTAAATATCAGCCAGAAAATATATACCGAGAACAATAATTCAAAAACAGAAAGAGAACATATAATGAGAATTCCATAACACTTCGGAACAATAACTGCTACACAAACCTGTAATAAATATTTTGTCAAAGTATATTATTACTTATTAAATGTATACAACTAGTTTGTCTGAGATATTCTCCTATGACCTTCGTTGGGGTTGTGATTTTTCCTTCACAATCTTGCGTGAGAGAGAAAACGCTTCCCTATAATAAAATAATAGATACAACGTCTAAATTTCAAACGGTCAAATAAAAATGGGTCACATTAAACTAGTTAGCTTTGCTTTTAAATCATATGCGAATCGGTCTTTGCATACCTTTCTTTGATGATGTTATAATTTATTATATAAATGTTTGCATTCATACTGTTTGATAGCAAATATATAAAAACATAGTATAACTATTTAGGTAATCGATGTGCAAATTAGATTTTCGTTTGATCATGCAATTGGCAGTCATGCTAATTTTTAATGCCAGTTGACTTAACATAATTTAAGGCTTCATTTGGAAAAGAATTGCTTGCCGGATACCAATATCTAAAGGGAAAAGTCAAAACAGATTATGTAAGAATTATCGCATAATGTAAATATTGATCTTTATTGAAAGCAAACATGATTTGGCATAGTTTTTTTTAATCTTTTTTTATATACTTTATTGTTCATACACCTTAAACCCTGCACATCATACCAGAAAAAATGTGGTCACCAATAAGAACAAAAATGAACGTACGTGTACATCAGCTACCTTAGGTAAATTCAGCTTTATATAAACATTACTATTCGCCTAACCTTAATTGTTTGTCTATTTTATTTTAATTTCAAACAAATACACTTTTACACATACAGTTGGACAGGACCGACGCCTAGCGGTATGCTGCTTATGGAAGTGGAAAGGCCAACTGGTATGATACATTTATCTTATCAGTCTGAGAAAGCAACGTAGCTTGTTGTTCAATTTTTGATTTCTTCGTACAACAAAGCATTGTTTCGACGCCATTTAAATATTTGTCATGTCTGTCAAGGGAAGCAAAATTAAATGTTTTATTCAGAACAACAAAATAGGGTCAATGTGCATGTACCTGAACCATTTGAGCGAATGCCAATACTACTAGTTTATCTTTATTTCAGGCTTCATGACGGATGTCGACAAACTCAACGTACAAACCAGTATCAAACGACAGGAAAGGAACGGCCGGTTTCATGTTCTTTACTTTGATAGTGTATGTACATGCTTTTTTATCTTAAAATAGGAGGATGTTGTACGTTAATGTCTACTAAAACCAATGACCATTGCTTCTTGTATTCAAATGAAAAAGTTGTACACATTTAAAGTCATTACGTTCCTAAATATTTCTTCCTTTTTGTCAATATGTGTTTCAAATTGCGTGTTTTACTATGGACATATATATATATATATATATATGATATTTTAGCTAGCGGTAAATTCGCATGTGTGTGTGGATGTCAAAATGGATCGTTCGGACCCTGTTGTGAAAAGCCAAGCATGTCATGTGATGGTATATGACTACTATGAGCCATGTAAGTTGACATCATTGAGATAATAATATACGTGATTCTCTAAACATGAACAGCTTTATACTACGGCGCTGATTCTTATCGTATATAATCGTAGCCGAGGCTCTGGGCCACTCTCTGAGATAACACATTGGAACCGATCAATATGACATGCTCTGTGGATTAACTCGAGCTAGCCCCTCCATCTTCTTTGGTGTAACGCTTTGATTCCATTCATCGTGGCTATACAGCCCCTTTTATTAAGCGGTGGGGGCTTAGTGTTTTAGGAGTTGATTGGCTTTATTGTTTATTCCTTGGCTTATACCTCGATTACTAATGAAGGCGAAACTTCCTCTTTGGCTTCATAGCTTCATCTTTAAACGGTACGGTGGATGCGAACAGTTTATCGCAGCCAGTAGCGGAATTTACACACACAAATTCCTTTTTCGTCTATGAATTACTTTTGAAAAGGCTGAAAATGGAATTATAATTTAGAAACAATACCGACCAGACAAAACATTTTTACATGAATATGTTGTGCTTAACATAAACTGCAGAGTTTAGGCCATACTACTGCGATCAGTGTTAACGATATGCCAACGTTTATTTTATGTAAAAAAACAAAACAAAAACAAGAATAGTAATTGAATTTCATTTATAATAGTGTAACATGACAAACTGTATTCGATTTGTATGTGAACCATACGCTAACTTAGAAGTATTTTTTATGTTCACGAACTACAGTTTATTATCATATGTTGCTGTGGTAACCACGACAATTGAAATTTTAGCTTACCAAGCTGTTACAACCTACGAGTCAGGGATTCTAAAAAGCACCACTATTTGCCAAGTATGTCCCTTGTGTGAATGGTGCAATGAGCTTTCCTTCCCGCAGGTAAGTTCAAGTTTAAAGTCATAGTGTGTTTTTTTAAAATTATATTGTCTTTACATGCATGTATGATTATAGAAATATGTGTTGGTTATTATGAACAAAATCGATGCAAAAAAGAACGAAACTTAAAGCATAACAATCAAAGTGGTTTCTTCCCATTGCCTTAAGCATCCTTATGCGAGGCAAAACTTAACAAATGCCGTTTTCACTCAGTATCTATTGGTTCCAATTTCCGGATTAAAAACTACATATATGAAACATAATGCTAGTCCGCTTATCTGTGGGTTGTATCACATCGATTTGTTACGTACATAACGTATCTTTCGCATGCGGTTGGAGGTCGAGTGGTGTGATGTACATTCACACACAAAGTGATAACTGATATAATCGCACATATCATCCGACTAGCATAGTTTGTCTTAAGTAAACCTTTAAACGATTTTAAATACAAAAGGAAATAGTTTGTTTTGTAAAAACATTTACAGTTAAACGTCCTATTTCGTTCGCCTTACTTTTCAAAAGTATATTTGCGCATGCGCACTACGCTTTTCTGTAGTAAAGAATACGACAAGTCAGTGAGTAATACATATTAGTCATTCTGGTTCCACTTTATGTTTTAATTATGCAATTTGTTTATGGAAATTAAACGGAATGATCTTCATCATAATAATTATAAGACTTATATCATTTTCAGATTGGCGTTGGTCGGTAGAGCTCTTCTCAATTTAATTGAAAGCTTGGTCAGTGTAAGAAAACTAAATAAAATTCCGAAGTTTTGTGGTTTCGTTATTGGTATTGGTGACCCTATATTAATCATCCTGTGTGTGTGTGCCGTCCTGAAGACATTTTCTACATGTTTTTTTAAATAAATTTCGTCCCATTCTAAATACCAACTGTTGGAAACGTTTTAGTTGTGTATACAGTAACAATGCGCCAAATTATGACGAGCAATAGTGTGTGCTATCTTGAGGTCTCGATTTAGAACCCTAATTTCAATTTAAACTTTTGGTGTCCAGAAAATGAAAATGATCCAGTTCTCATTCTATTTTCACTATATGCATAAACGGAACGAAGCTGATACTAAATAGTAATAATTCAGAAAGAAAACACCTTCTTTCAAACTTTCCTTAAATCAATGGTAAGCAATTACTTTAACGCTAAATTTTATACCGTCAAGTGAATTTGGCTTTGTCATTTGTTGAATCTGTACCTTCTATCAGCTACTTTTGAAAGATAATACACAATAATTATGATTATGTCTTCATGTTCAACCTGTTATGGTAAAAGCCTCTAGAGCTTGGCCCGAATTCCCCCACAACAACAAAAGAAGCGTACAACATCAAATATCCCTTGCCATTCAGGCAACATATGTTTTAATTTGGTTTAACAAACAGGTATCGTGATGATCATTTTACTGACATCAAGATATTGTATTGTGGAAATAAATAGTAACTATTCCTGTCAATATAAAATGGAAATATAACTGAGACTCCAACCTACATATTTTTAAATTTTCGGTAAAAGATAAACGGTTATATTAATTTCATTAGATTAGGTTATGTTAACATTACCGTCAATTTAAATCGCCAAACGTAATGCTCAATTCTAACATCAGGAAACGAGTACATTCGAAAACATACATTACGGCAATGAAAACAATTCACAAACTAGTATTTAGAATACAAAATTGAGAAATTTCAAAAAAATAAGCAAGTACTTTGATTTTTGTTGATTTGAAAGTGAAATATGTATTTGGTTCAAGCAGGTTTGAGAAAACGGACAAGATGATCAGACACAATTGTTTATTATAACTGCCTTGGATTGCACAGAAGTGAAAATGGTACCCCGAAGAGTGCATCTTGTAGGGTGTAGCGTCCCATAAAGTACGAAAAGTCGCGGAATTGGGGATAATTTGACGCACCTGACGTGACCAAAAAACGTCCTATGCACCCCGACGAGTGCATCTTGTAGGGGATACCAGCATAGTCACGTACAGGGATGCTGAGATATTTTCGACATAAGCTACCCCATTTTGAGGCATTTCTTGCAGCATTTTAGCCTATAAGAGGGCATAGTAAGCGAATGGAAACGGTGACACAATGACGTCAGAGATGGCATGACGTAGGGAATCAAGAGACCTAAATTTCAAGACCAGTACCGACCACCTACTATTTTAAGTTCCGGAGATATCTTCGAGATTATCTCACCCTTACAAGATATACAGGAGCGCGTTAAATGTAGTACGAAAAGACTCGAATTTGGAGATACTTTGACGCGCTAGAAACCGGTGACTTAATAAAATCCCAGGCACACCGTTGAGTGCCTTTTGTAAGGTATAGCGTCCCCTAAATGACAAAACTGGTCCCAGCCTCGTAACGTTCAGGGAGGCTGAGTTATTTTCGACATTAGCTACCCCATTTTTGAGGCATTTTAGCGTATAAGAGAGGTTGGTTCTAAGCACCTTTCATACTGACCCCGATATTATTAAATTACCGTCAGCTGTTTCGCATTTAAAAAAATCCCTCACAGATTGCAGTGATATGTTCCTTATCCTGATATACTGATTAATCTCACGGTTATTTTCAATAGAGGAAAAATGACTTAAATATACTTGGGACAAGACAGGAGAAATTAGCAAAACCGTGAGTATTCGTTATCGGTAAATGTAGTAAATTAAAATCATGTTACTACATATCAAATTTAATAGTATGTTGTTGTTGATTGTATTATTGTTGAATTGGTATTATTAATTCCCTGAAAGACAAAATGAAAGAAATATGTTTATTTTAAAGTACTTCTCTCCAACCCTTTCCTTGCCTCAACGTAACATATTCACAAAGTGTGTATTTTGAGATAAGTTACATTCTCTTTTATTCATGCATTGCAGAACCGGTTAAAATACTTCGAGCCTCGCGAATATCGAGCAAGGAGAGAATGCTTTTTTGAATGTATTTTTTCATTGATACGTTAATTCGTTTAATAAAGTCATGATTACCTTGTTTCTTGTTTTCAACGTTATCTCCAGTTAAGAGGAGTAGGTATTGAAAGATGTTTTTTCCTGATTTCGGCAAGCCTCATTACCTTGCAACGCAGGGGTCATCGGGTCGGATTTTTATATCCGGAACGGAAACATATGAGATTTATTATTAAACCCGTGTTAAATCGTCCATATTGCCATACCAAAGATCACCCAAACATTAGAAAAAGTAATAACTTTGGCTGTTATTCGGCATCAAAATAGGAATACATAGTGTGGGAGGGTGGCGTGAGAGATGTGTACAGCTAAACAAGTTAAAACTAGTGAAACGTTAATATGCTGACCGTTCCAAGATGGTAATTTCATTATTTACTGATCAAGCTATTTGTTTCATGTATGGTATGTATGTCGTGCTTCCACGTGCTGTGTTCAGTATATATTGGCCCCGAGCCTAGCGCTTTTAAATTAATTGGTTTCTGCTTTATTCGACCCTTGAAATAGAATTAGAATTTGATAATAATCCGCGTTCTTCCCTGCAAAAGGGTCCGTTTGAGTACCGCTGAACTTTGATGATAATGTGTATTTCCATGATTTTGTTAGATTATTTACCATTTAACATGCTATTACAAATGCTATTAGTAGATATTTACACCACAACTTCCATTCCTGAAATAACTGCCTTTCGGCAATTGCGAATATTGTTCGATGAACGCAACAACTTCGGATATTTCCGGATCGCGAATCATCTCATAACAATAAACACGAAAAATGAAAATTGTTTATCTTGTAATTGTTCGTATTTTGTCAGCAGATCCCGAAACAACTTTAAATTAAATAAAAAAGTAGACAGAGTTAATTTATGATATTTTAATTTAATTGTTGTCATTAATGTTGCAGTTTTACGTTTAAAGGTGATTTCAAGTGGTTGATCTTTTCCCGCGTTATTGTGACGTAATTTAATAAACTGTTTCCGGTTACGGTCGGGTCGTCCTATTTACAGAGTGGAGAAATATTTACTGTAAGTTTTCTATAGTGAAATGAAGTACTTTTCAACAATTCTTGAATAAAATAATCGACTACCGACTATGAACGCAGTTTGACTGGTTAAAGTACGCATTAAATCTTTCGGACCCCAAACACTTTGACCAGCCCAACTGCGTTCATACCCTTATAATGACATCAACACCGTAATTTATTCTTCAAGTGCTATAACCATTTCATCGCATTTTCTCGACAATTCGGTCAAAAAGTAGCATTTATAATAGTAAAATAGGTATAAATGTGAGGTTTGTTACACTCAATTTGCAATAATGTTTTCTTTGTAAACCGATATACCTCCATTACTGAAATAGAGTGTTTTTGTTAAGCTAATTAAAATAAAATTAAAAACTGATAAAGAAAACATTAGTATTTCTGAATATCTTTCAATTCAATTTTAAGATTCCTGCATCCATTATTAACTAGATTTTTGGTATAGATAACCTTTGATATAATTTTATGAATATTCAGAACCATGTACTTCGCTTTTTTATTTTTCCACAATATTTATATAACTGAAATTGTCTCAGCGATTTATCCCTGCACTCTGAAGTAATCTTAACGATATGAAAATAATGATGAAACATGCAAACTACAGGACAAATACAGTGTCGACACAATTGACAAGGATTCCAAAATGCTTAAGAAATGCACAACGCTAAAGTCTAACACATACTTAAAAAGTTACATACAAAAAGTATAAAACAACAGCACGGATAACGCATGCAACAAAGTAGTTTGGTAATTTGGTAAATGGGCGTTTACACTAGTGTAAGATTTGTCATATTTGTCGCCAAACATAAATTACTTAATAAGAACTGTAAACATTGAGGTCCGGCAATTGACTTTAGACTTTAGTTATCATCATTCGAGACCGAATTCTAAAAATGGAGTAGGTATTTAACCGGGTATTCGGTATACAGCGGCGCGATTACTGTCTCGCTGTGCAGCAAGATTGTTTAAGGACTCGATGGAGAATTCCCCGTTAGAAAAAGGTGTATGGGTTATAATGCCATACACGCCATAATGTGCACATACCATATGTTTTTCGTTTGTCGACTGTTACTTCATAGGTACATTTCACACTACGCAGTTAGCATCGAGAGCAAGCAAATTGATCTAAGTATTTGACTGAATTTTAAAAGGCGGTTAGGTTTAGTGGAGTTCTGTGCTGTTGTTCCGTGTTTTTTGTTTTTGATGTTTTGGTTGTGTTCTATGTATTTGGCGTTTACCTTTGCCATTAAACGGGGTTTAAGTTTAAGTATTTGGCTACGGAGCTTGTTTCTGTATTTTTTTCCTGTAAGTTGCGACCGATGTTTTTAAAATTAATTAGGTTTGTATAACCAGAATTCGGATATACATATTTTTTATAAGTTTTGCCTTTTATTTGGCTTATTGCGGTAGCATCATAAGCGGTGAAAGCCGCTTCAGGTACAGCTAGAAATCATGTTTAGATTATTTCCATTTTCTTCCACGGTTAACATCATTCAAACACGTGTAATCATATCACAAATTAAGTAGAAACAGGGAGGCGCTTCACCGTCATTCAATTCAATTAACAAGTTATCTCTTCATCAGTATTTGTGAAAATGCAACACTTAAGTTTTGCTAGCGTTTAACAAAATCATGGTTTGGAAGGTTCCAGTTTTAACTCCTCATACCATGTTTGGAGATTCATCTCTCCAAGTGCTTTTGTGGTCACCAAGTGAGATGTTACAACATCAAGACCGTTAATCCCCAAAGTAAATAAGTTTTATCCCTAGTTTAGTCATTGTCCATCCCCTACCTGGTTGGACTGTTTAACCTTATATTGATATTGATATACCTTATATCTTGAATTATGTTTAGTTCATTTCAACGCCTATAGTGAAAACAGTTCAGTTCCAGTCAACGTTCATGAATTACATTAGTAATGTTTGGTTCGTTGTTTTTTGTTATTTTTGAGGAGTGTGAGAAAACTATCTGCCACAAGTAGTTATAGGTATAATATCCAATCGTATCCAAAGGCATGCATTTTGAAAAATAACCTGAACTATATGACGAGTCGTGACATGTCATTTGTGATTAGAAGAGGCTTACTCATTCATGCTATTATTTTACACAAAAATATAACGACTGATTTGAGGTTTTAGTTTCATTAAGGGCATTTAACAACAATTGAGAATCAAGTTATTACAACATTATCTTAATCATTCTCGCTGGAACAATGTAACGCGAGAGTGTGGCCGTGTGTTGTGGGGATAACCGAAGTAACTGAAGGAAACGCACTTGTCCGGCTTGCTGACTAAATACAGTCTCACATGCGGCCAGACCGGGAAACGAACCAAGGTCGCCTAGGTAAGAAGCGAAAGCGCTTACCACTGCGCTAACCGGATAACTTTTAGTTTAAGAAAGAACATTAATTTAGTGCATCTGTTAAAATACAGTCTATACTACCGTAACCAGTCTATCACTCTAGAATATATTCGATGACGTCTCATTTTTTTTTCAGTTTTATGAAGGCTTCATCACCTCTGTGTTTTAAAACAATTGTTTCATTACTTGTTAAAACATCTTATATATCATTAATTAGACCTGATTGAGCGTAATTTAAAATTTGATTTGGCGATTTCAACGGATTTAGATAGATCCCTATTTTTGCATTTTGTCTCGCCATGGCCACAATTGTCAATATTTAAATGATTTCTTGGGTCTGTTTTTTCACATACCAGTTTCTGCTTAATTAGGTTTAAGATTAATTATTCCTTGTTTCTTTTCATACACTTTTCAATGCATCGTGTGCATTTGCGGAAACAGGCCCCTCCGGGAAGCCATGTGGCCAGCAGCACGCGCCCTTACCCAGCGGCAGCCCTATCTGTGGCAGCATCGATGAAGTTGCGGGGTCGCGCACAACAGCCTGTGCCAATTGGCGCCTGCCACTTATCTTCCGGTCTACGGCACTTCAGACGGTCCAAGCACAGTACCGGCACTACAAGTAGTATCAGCACTGGCAGCGGAGCAGCCCCTAATCGCGGCACTCGGCCAAGCAGAGTCGTAAATAGGGTTAGGGTTGAATGGTCAGCCACCGAGTTCAGGTCCACAAACCGGTAATTTTGACATGTTTTTCAGTCCTGTGCCTATGCTATCCGCATCACTTGGTATATCGGTAAATACAAAGTCCAAAATTATTGCTTGTCAGTTTGTTGACCTTGGTCAGCTTGTAACTCCTGAACAGAATGAATCGCCCACCAATCACATTGTGTTGGCCCCTTCTGTCGAATTTGCATATAAGACTACCTCAAGGCGCAAAATTAACTCTATCGAAGTCCAGACTGATGCATTCTTGGTTTACTCTAGTGTTTATTTGCCGGGCCTTCCCGAAAAATATCATGATCTTCTAAAATACGCCAGATTAATAAGAACAGCATCGAAAGGATAAATATGGTTGGTTGAAATATGACGAACAGTTTCGGTATCGTCAAGCCATGAATCCCGCCCGCTCTAATGCGGAAGACAACCAAGAATTGTGGCTTCTTTTTATCTAGTCCGCTTCCAGTAAATGGTGCCTCCAACCAGCTAGTGAGGCATTGTTATAACTTTAACACAGCAACCAGCTTCCGATCTAGATGCAGAGTTGCCCATGTGTGTTTAAAATGCTTTAATTTTCATCCTTATAGGTTCTGTCCGTCCATCACCCGTCCTTCTGTTAGTACAACTTCCGCGCCAGGTCGCCACTTCGGTGAATGGTCCGAGTCCCCGCTGCGCGGACAACGCCCTGCAGGATCTGGAAAAATGGTCCCTTCAGAACTAAAGAAACTTTTGAATCGGTATCCAAATAAGCATGTTGCTAAAATGCTTTTAGATGGGTTTCCAGAAGGATTTAGGTCGAAATATACCTGCCCAAGATTAGGAATTGAATTCAAAAACTTATTGGCAGCTAAAACTCATTTTTCGGAAACTCTTAACATAATAAACAAAGACAATTCATTATACCGTATGGCCGGTCCTTATGGAACCGCCTTTAGTTAATGTTCGTACTTCTCCAAAAGGCGTTATTGCCAAGTCTAGTGTGGGGGGGGTCGCTTAATAACACACTTGTCTTACCCCGAGGGTAAAAGCGTAAACGAGGGGATTAACCATAGCCTGTGTTCGGTTAAATATACTTCGTTTGGCACCGTAACGGACATGATATTAAATCTTGGGGAAGGGGCATTGATGACAAAGCGTTACTTAAAATCAGTAATTAGATTAATGATAATTCATCCAGCCGACTTCCACTTGCTTGGTATGAAACTCAGGGACAACTATTACTACGACAAATGTTTATGTTTCGGCTGCAGCTACGCCCCTACTCTATTCGATTTTTCTTAACATTTTTATATTGGGCAGTATTCGATCCTTCTGGCTTTTAAAAACACAATAGATCACTATTTGGACGACTTTATTTTCGCTGCACCTGCAAATTCCAACCATCGCACGGAACTCTTGGGTAATTTTCATTTGATTTGTAATACCCTCGGCGTCCCTATTGCCGAACAAAAATCTGTGGGCCCAACAACTCGTTTAGTCTTTCTTGGCCTATTAATAAATTCATCAACTGAAAATATGTATTCCTCGGGAAAAAGGATGATTTAATAATTACAATAAACTCGATGCTTAGAAAACAAAAGTTCAATTGCGGGAAGAACAATCCTTGGCAGGGAAATTAAATTTTGCCTCTCCGGCAGTGCGTGGTGCGCGTGCCTTTATCCGCCGGTTTTACGACGCAACGTCCAATGATAAATGAAAACGTTTTTATATCCGTCTAACAGTCGCATTAAGATAAGATGTATTGGTATGGCTCAAATTCTTCTCAAGTTTTAATGGTAAGGTCAGAATCCCAGAATCAATTTGGCATTCGAGTGAATCTTTGCAATGGTTGATTGACAGCGCAGGGACAGTGGGCTTAGGCGCAGCCTGTTACATGCGGGGTCAATGGGCTTTCTTTCAATGACCCGCGTCATGGAAAAACACTTATTTGTTAAAGGATTTGGCTTCCCTAGAGCTAGTCACGGTCTTATTGGCTGTTAATTTATGGAGCGAACACATTGCGAATAAAAAAAAATTGTCATGCGGTCAGACAATCTTGGCGGCCTGGTGCATATTCTTAATAAGCAAACTGCTAAATTAAAACCAGTAATGCACCTCCTCATGCCTTTTATATTGTGCATACTCCAACATCACGTTCATAGCTCGCCACATATCCACCAAACTTCAAGTAATATGTGCTCGTAAGCGCTGAGACAAGTTCCGGCAAGCGGCGCCAGAGGAGAACCAGTGCCAGAACCAATCCCCAAGGCTTTCATGTCAGTGATTTACTCGACGAAGCTGATATATTATCAATTGTCTCCAGTTACATTAATACAAGTTTGTCATACACGCAAGGCATTAGTGCATGCTCACTGTTCCGGTGCGCACATCAGCTTATTGAATACAGGCCCCCTCCCGTAGACCACATAGTTCTATTCATTTCCTTTTTATCACTACAGAGCCGTTCCCACAACACGGCCGCTTATACACAGCTTCCATCAGGTACCAATGCAAACTTTTGGGCGTATTCGATCCAACATCCAGTTTTTAGTTTTAAAAATACTAGCCGGATAAAAAAGCAGTGCATCTGCAAGGACACTCGCTTACCGATTCTATGTTCCGTGTAAGGTCTACCTCCAGTTATTCGTAGAAATGCTTATAAACAAATACTTTTTTCCACTGGCCATTCGTCGCCTTTTGTGTTTTTTACGTAACTACCGAACATAAACGATCGAAAAAAAATTGTGTCTAGTGTGAAATACGGAAACAGAAAGCTGCAGTGTGTAATACGGTTTTTCTATCCGATCATTTGTATTCATCAGTTATCGATTATGCTATAGGTATATTTATAATTGTCGACGGACGCCAGTATAAAAATCGGGACCCGATAATTATTATTATTATTGAACCCACCTATCAATTCTCAACTTCCTTTTGCCCTGGAGAACGAATCAGAATTCTGAACACATGGCCATTTCCCATCGCAAATAACCTCGGATGTTTGCCGGTATATCAGTGGAAGCAGTTCGTAAAATTTTTAATAACAATATTAATCAATCAAAGTGGTTTACGTGTAGTTTGTGTGTGAATACGTTGAAATTGATTGTCAGTGTAGTGTTTAATTGCATAAATAATTAAGATTGCGAACAGTAAAAGCATTCAGTTAAAATGATAAATTGGAATTACTACTCGATCTTCTTACAGCGTAGTTAATTGTAAATATTTCTGATATTGTAACCCTACCGTATGAATCTAAGTTAGTTTTCGATGGAAAATGGTCGAGGTGTTTCGAATAGGAATCAAGTGCGCTGACATCTCTTTAAACGTGTTTCCTTATCGGGAATAACAAAAAACATAGTCGACATTCATGCAATTTGCACAAGGCAGATAGGCATTAGTGGCGTGATTGTAGTTCAGATAAGCAGAGTCGAAACTGTAATTTACGTTTGGATTTTTCATCCTGTGCTTTGCATGTATGGTAAATATTAGATCTATATGTATGTCTAGTCAAATTTGCTAAATGTGTAACGGTATGAAATGTTTATAAAATGTTATTTTTTGGCTAAATACATTTTGGTAACCGAGCAAAGATATGTCTTGAGTAAAAATACGATAGAATGCGTTTTTAAAGACAATGGAAACGGTATAAAAAAACAATGCCTTTGCATTTAAAACGTTTAATGGCATGGTGATATGAAAACTTTCAAAAGAAAACTTCTTTGAGTATTACGTCAATGATAAGTTATCATATTTTGAAACACTGAACATATGTTCACAAGTCTAATTTTGATCAATTATCACACGAATAAGCAGCAACAGTGTAATGTCGGGGGTGGGGTGTCGCGCATGGCCATTCGGATCTCCTCGGCAATTGTCCATCAAACACAACCTCGGATGTATATTGACGGTTTACAATGTCAGAAATTGTTGCAGTTAACTACGCTGCAAGTAGACCCCGCAGTATTTTACATTAGGCTGTTCAACTTTATGACGTTACTCTTGGAAATCATAATTATTTATGCATCAATACACTTCACTGGCAATCAATTAAAGTTCCGAAATAAAATATACACTAAAACAATATAATTATTTATTCTGTTTTTTTAAATTTTACGAACTACGTCCATTGATATACAGATATACACCTGAGGTTGTTTTCGATGGAAAATGACCAAGGCGATCCGAATGGCGCGAAGCGATCTTAATAAAGGGCTAACTTTAACCTTATAAACAAATTCATAGCAATACTATATGAAAGACTTTCTTCGGGTTACCATGTCTGTTGCAACAATATGTTCGAACTATTCATAGGAATATACAAAGGACATGAAGCCGATAATCAATCACGAATATTGCGGTCACTTGAATATATCAGAATCACGGAACCAATTATAATAAAGTTATACAACTAGATATTCATAAAATAATGTATATTATGCTTTTACAGAATCGATGGCGCTTTTGAGTGGCCTGTCTTTTGTAAGCCTGCTTTGCTTTACACACGGGTAAGTATGTTGTTTAATATATCAGGTGAAGAAGAAACTAGTAATAGCATTCACATTTCCAGTCAGTGACAGCCGAATTATTAATAAAACCAATTAATGAACTGATTGTGTTTCTATTACACGATGTGTTCTCAGTGTCACTTAGTGTGACCAATTGGGTATATTAATACTTGCTATTGTACATGTCAACCGGATAATCAGGTTCCTGAATATAATTTCAGATATTACTATGTCTCACTTCCAAAATACGTCTCCCCTGGTACGCCCCTGAACGTAGTAGTCCACGTGACCCAGTCTGGAAGCCCTGTATCCTTTCTGGCAGAAATTGTAGCTTCCAACGATTCAGACGTAGCCAGTGTCCGGAAACGCATTGTCAATGGTGAGTACAAGAGAACAACGAACCCAACATGAATGTATAACTTAATTATTTAGCTGAAGACTTGCTATAAAATGTATGTAATTAGGATTCATTTAAATACAATGATGGAGAATGGTATAAGTTTATGGACGAAAATAAAGCAATACCGTAGTATGTGATGACAACTATTTTAAAACGGTGTTCACATATGCATTTTACTTTTGCATTTTAATGGGTGGGATAAATTCAAAGTACACTTTTAACTTGTATTTGTTCTAATTTGGCTAACAAAGTTTGTTTATTCGTAACAAATTTGCTAAAGTAAAAGAACTCCGTTTGAATTGTAAAATATGTTTTCTAAATAATGAATTGTATTTTATAAGAAGCTATTTTTACAAATGTGTGTGAAAACTTTATTTCTTTACTCGAAGTAGACAAAGTCAACCTAAATGAGCATACACGTTGATGATGTGTGTTATTGGTAGTAATTAATCATGAAACATAGATAAATGTTTGCTGGGTCTGACTTTTGACGAATTTCGACTTTGTATAAGACTGCATTATCAGCACTTAGATATGGATACTTTTTCTTAGATTTTCATCAATATTGTCGAAGTACTGGTACATTATCATGCATACGGAATTTCAACAAAACTCTGATAAAAATGAGTTCGTACATTTTGTCTTACTCCGTATTGCACAAATTCGTGAAGCAAATACAGTTTATTAAGTTTTGTGTTTGGTCAAAAGTCATACGTTTGAATTGTGGCACTTCCTTATAATAGGTTCTAAAAGAATATGTATTGTATTCGAACTGGCGTATTTCCAAAGAGTATTACACGTAATATGCCAATACATCCGTTCTAAAGTACATGCATCCGTTAATTTGCTTGATATGCCAACAATGTGTGAAATTGTACATTTAAAAGACAATACCATATATAAATCTGAAATATGAAAACTAAAAGATTAGAGACAACATAGTCAGATTCTGTTATAGAAATATATAAAAAATAACCCCTTGGAATTCAAATGATAAGTGTGTATAATCCAGTTCTATTATTGTTGTTCTTGTTTAAAATATACTCGATATCAAAGTTTTATTTTAATGTTTTTTTTGTCAAGTTTTTCAACAAGATTTTCTTTCGATTTCAGATGTTCCTGAAAGCCTGCAGGTTATGGTAAGTTGTATAGACGAATATATTTCTTTTTACCTTTTTTTTTTTTTTTTTCATTAAGTTAAAAGGTGTTCTTCAAGGAGCTTAAAATAAATTCGTACATCTAGAGTCAGCAAAAAGGATATTTTTTTTACATAAGGTTTAGTAAGAAGTAAAGTATTGTTAACTGTTATTGAAAAAAAAAACTTTTGAGGTTTTGTAACAGGTAAAATATGAAACATATTTAATTAGTTGTAAAAAGTTAAATTATATTTTGATCCAAATAAAGCAATCCTGTTATACAAGTTCTATAAACCATCGTTGATAGTAATTGTACGTATAATATAGGCATACACGTACGTCATACTTTATTATAAAGGTTCCTAGCGACCTTCCCAAAGATGACTACAAGATAGTTGTGTCTGGGACTGGTGGACTTTCCTTCCATAAAGAGGCTAAACTGTCCTATGAGGAGAACATTCTTGTCTTTATTCAGACTGATAAGACACGTTACTCTGGCGGTCAACAAGGTGAGTTATAATTTTGCACTGCCTTAAATCGACCAATCATATGCTTACGAACGATTAAACTTAATAAGTATACAACAGTGCATGCATGCGACACCTAATGTAAGAAAATGCCCAAATGTTATCACTGTATCATTTATGTCACGTGTTTTTACATAAGCCTAAGTTTTGAAGTGCAATGTAACCTTTATGGTGCATATAGTTCATGCTAAGGTTCGTTCATACGAGAGCTTCATCTACTATGACATAGTCAAAATTATAATCTATCAATATTTTAAATTGTTGGTCGTTTGCCATCCCCGATTGCATTTGCATTTGTTTGTAAAACACCCAGTACATACATGTAAACAAGATATATTAACCTCAATCTTTTTTAAACGCAAGAACGTTCATTTTAGTTCTTGTAAGGTAATACATCCAAACACAGAGTGTAAAAACACAGTATTTGTTAATTGTTATATTTGAGTTTACATGCATTACCAAAGTATATGATTTAACGAGTTGAATATATTTTAATTGAATCGTAATAAAACATGGATAAATGTTGTATTTATATTGGGGTTTCGTATTTTGGAATTATTGTCGACATGTGTTTGTTGCAACACAAACTATTGAGTAATAATTCACTTCTGTCTACTAACAGTTAAATATAGGGCAGTGTTTTTGTTGCCGACTCTTGCGAACTTCAACGGTAGCGCTGTCATTTCATTCTACGTGAGTATTACCTGTATATGATGGAGTGACGTGTGTCTTTGTATGGCGCAAGCATTCAACAGTTTTATTTTAAAGTTATTCTTTAAGGTATATTGTACGAATCTGAGTGACTTCTCAGAGAATATAGAGAAAAACGTCACTTATATTCGATTATAAAAAAAAGTTCAATGAATCGGGAATTTTTTCTTGTCAACCCATTAAAGATTTCCCCGACCGATAATCTTGGAAATCCTAAACTTGATCTAAGAAAGTAGAATGTTTTAAGTGTTGCCAGAATTAGAGTCAATACTAAACTATATGCCTCTCAATATTTATGCAAAAAGCTGTACTTGTTTATTTTTGTAAAACTTGTATGTGATGGTTCTAAGTTCTTTGCAAAAAAATGTACTATTGGGCCACAACAGCTGAGGAAAATGGCATATAAAACTTTATTTTCACCTGTCCTCTTTGCAATGACCGGCTTTGCCTGCTGATCTTTATTATCTTTATGATGTATTGTTTGTGTGTCGCTGGAAGCCAAAGTAATAAACCCAGAGTTCCTCCGCAGTAAGCTTATCAGATATTTCTCTAGGATATCAACTTGGCCTGTTCGTATGGTGTCAGCAATTGAAAATATGCATCTTGGTTAAATCTTCTTCAATTTTAAACAGTCAGAATATGATGGCCATTCCCTTCTGAAATGCCACGACCATAAGCTATCGAGGAAATGGTACATCGGCATTTTCTGTACCAAACCTCCATCCTCGGCACCCCAGTGTATCATAACCTTTATGATACCCAAGGCAAATTGGCTAGAGAAACTAGGTCTTAGATATTCAAAGGCATTTTTCGACCAATAAAATAGCCGATAACAAAAAGGAAATAATCTTTTTTGTGAAGTGCTATAGTCATATTTAACAATAAACAGCATCCGGATTAAGTTTGCAAATCCGGAATTTTTGCAAACTTATTTTTTTTATTTTTCACCCAATGTTTTTTATTTTTGTATTTTTAAAATGTGTTAGGTAATACTAATAAGAGATATTTTTTGTTTCCTGAAATTTAATTTAGAAATACGTTTTTTTGGCATTTAAAGTCAACTTTTCCAATGGGAGTCCCATTGGAAAATGGCCTTCCCATTGGAAAAATGGTTTTTCCAATTGGAAAATCAGCCCAACATTTTTTGTTGGAAAATTCTCCCACATTTTCAAAAAAGGAATTAGTGATTAATAACAATCATTATCATTAATGGTTATAATGTTATCTAGAAAAAGTGCGTTTATAGTACTTTTTATCATTTTTTGTAAAAAAAAAAATCCCGTCGACCATTTTTTCCAATTGGATATTTCCCACAATTCAATATGGGAAAAGTCAGGAAATTGGAAAACTCCAATTGGAACATTGTCCCATTGGAATCTTCCAATTGGTAACATTGGCAATGGGCTTAATCCAATTGGAGGTTCTGGCAATAAATTTTAATGGGAAAATATTTCAACTTTCCTAAATCTCTTAAAAGAACACCTATTTATTTATTTAGGAATATATTTGAAGTTTTGTTTAATTGTTTACTAGTGCAAATAATTGTACGTTGACAGATTTTTTTTAGATTTTTGATATGGCAAATCCTTCACGTACAAATTGTTTAGTATCAAAAGTGGGTAGTTGTTCCGACATGTCTGTCTATACATGAAGGGCACCTGCAAGGCTTCAGGGCACAGTTTTAAATCGCTCGGAACATTTCGGCCATGGCTGAGTTGTTAGGATTGTATAACGAGGTCTTTCTCGAAGCTTTGTCGGAGGAGGCCGAGTTCTTACGATTGTAACGAGTTGTCCCCCTTCGGATAATTGTTGTCAGTGTCAGTCAACTTTCGTTTTGTTGGAAAGGTAAACAACTTGTTTTAATGCATGAAATGCTTGTTTAGTGCAAAATAACATTTCACTTACATGGTAAAATATGAAAATAACTCTTTATGATCAATTTCAACCATAAAATACTTCACTTAAAAGAATTTCAATATTTTTAAAACACCCCCGTTTTTTGCACATTCCCGTTTAGACGTTAGGGATTGGAAGAATCCCGTATAACAATATAACAGTATAACACATCTATTATTTTAGACTAAATTGTTTACCTGTGTCCTGACATTGTATCCATCCAATTCCAAGCTAATACTTCTGTGCTGATATCTTAGCGATAAGATTTAAGCATCTTTTAATGAATTTGAATGCAATAAATCATATCAAAAATTACCTGAAGTATTCTTACTCATTAAATACCATTTTTAATCGATTAAGTTGAGGTTATAAACGACTAAGAACTTATTCATTTTTTTCAAAGCTATACTCACTTTTACGCTTGAAAATGTTATTTCGGTTGTCAGTACCTTTACACAGAAAATGTACCATTTTCTTGATTTTTAATGAAGATGTAATTAATTGATGGAAATCCATATGAAATGTTTTACCTAAGATAATAGTTTATTTCATACACACTGTTCTGCAGGGGAGCAGGACCTTTCAACCCCAAGAGGCTTATTTAACCCTTCTAAAAAAGAACACTTTTCAGTTTTCAACCCTTAGACTTTTAAACCCCTATTTCAAAGACTTTTCAACCCCTACCTGTTTGGACTCTTTAACTCCTATAACAAGGACTTTTCAACCCCTAGTTGAATTATTTTAATAACCATATTAAAGACTTTTTAACTCCTAAACCAAAGACTTTCCAACCCCTATTATTTGGTTTTGAGCTGGTCCAAGCTAAACACCATTAACAATGCTGCAAGGCATTTTAGAATGTTAACATGCATCATGTGCCAATGCCTTCCTCAAACAGTAATACTAGTATATGTTTTAGAAAAAAATATCGAACTGTACAAAAATGTAAGGCTGGTGAATTTTGCATTACAAAATAAACGCTATTGGTAATTAATGCCATGTTGTCACTTTACTACATACCCGGTAGTAGTATATAAGCCAGTAATCCTACAAGATTGCAGTGAAGCAAAAATACACATATGATGATTACTTGTAAATCATCTTGTATATGTGGAAAAAATGAACTTGTTATCTAGCTGATTGTAAAAACACTTTGTCATTCTTAAAGGGACTCGTACCTCATTGGCACCAAATAATCATTTTCCAGGTAATGTGTCTGAAATAATTAGTTAACTCTTTGATACTGAAATAACAGAACAAAATACAATGAAAGTATGAAAATAAAGTCTTGTTTTAATCAGGGGTGAACCTACGCTTTTTACGTCATGGACAAATAAATAGCATAACCACTCAGCAAAAGGGACTCATACATAAGTTATGGATATTTTTATCATGCATACCTTGGAAGCAACACCTTTTATTTCGTATTTAAAACAAATTTGCTAAAGAACCACATTTTACAAACTACGAGCTATAACTTATACAATAAACTCATACCTGGTTGAGCATTTTTGATGTAGAAATGAGGCACCCAAAATGCCAACAAGTACATATATGCATGCATAAATATTGAAGCAATGGTTAACATCGTCGCTTAAGTATATCCCTCACGCATCAAAATTAATTTTGCAATTGCACTAGTGGCCAGAAGGAGGGGGGGGGGTGACCCCCCCCCCCCCAACCACAACGTACCGATGTCGTCCAAGTTAACTTTTCGTTTCGAGGCAGGGGATACAGGGTAATCCAGAAGAACTGGAAAAGGTTGTGAAATTGCGTAAATTTGTTTATTTTTTGTTTAGTGACACTGTTATTCAAAATCAATACATACACATATATAACAAACATCAATTGTGACTGATAAACCTTTAACTACATACTAAATAATGCATTTATTGAAAATATTTATTACTGATAACAAGATTGTAACCGTGTTTTTAATAGCAGAAAGCGCAAAAAAAAAAAAATGATTGGTAAATGCTAAAAGATTTATTGTGGTCTACTATAGTCTCATAAGGTAGAAATACCGTGTGTAATGCTCATTTCTTTCAAATTTAACTCGATATCCTTCATAAGAACCATTGTTTTCGACATTTATTCATTCTTTTAGCAATATTGAAACAACATTATTAATTGTGGTAAACCTTATCTGGCAGTACTTAAGAGTGCATCTTTGACTTTATTACTCGAGTGAATGCACCTTCAAACCGGTTTACCACAAACATGTCACAGTAATCAATACCATCTGTGTTAAGATGTCGGGAATGTGTTAGACGAATGATTTTGTTTTATGGAGCTTTGAAGAGCGATGAATGGCACTAAAGTTGTGCCAAATGGATATCTCAAACACCCATTGGTAAGTCATTTATTTTTTCCATTTAATTTTTTGTCTTGATTTTTGAATATATAAACAGTCAATAAGTAGGACATCTCGTAAAGAACGTTCACTTGAAACAGTCCTCTTCTTATCCACACTTCGACAGGGAGTGGGGCTACTCTGCCTAAATAGCCGTCAACGAGTATTTTAAGAAATATCAAAATATAAAAAATGGTGTCCCAGTGGTTGCACCAGTCAATTGTAACCATCCCCCCCCCCAATAGTCCACCTAAATGACCGTCAATGGGTCGTTTGACGATTTTAAGACTATGGCAGTTACAGGGATACACATGAAATGTCAAAATAATAAAAAAAGTATCCCTAATCGCTCATTATTGTAGCTACCCCCCCGCCCCCCAGTCTAATTATAGACGTGTAATACATTCTTCCAATCCTTACTGGTTGACGGTACATTTCCTAACAGGGCACAAATCCTGAACACCGGCTAAAACATGCGTTTGTTTACCGTGATCGATTATTCGATGATCTAGATCAATACAGAGGCTTGCCTTGGTCACACTTGCGAAGTTTCATCTTGTTTTGTTAAGCATTTTTCTAAAAAATGCCATTTATTTAATATAGCATACTTTTTAATTATAATTGTATGACCATGTATTTTCGCTTTTCAAGTGTTCGGTATTTGTGCCCTCCATAGCGTATTTTGAAGGGTGATTTACTATCCATAAAATTGAACGATTTTCGACATAATATTGACGAGATCGTGAATCTGTACTTTGACAGCTGTTTTCACATGAACCAAAGATGTTTCATACGAAAGTTTAACTTACTACAACATAAACTCTCCAAGATAATTGTAATAAACATCAGAAAGTGTTCGGATTTGTGACCTTAGCCAGTAACGTCTAAACGGGTTTGTGCAAAAACCGGGGGTGTTTTGAAAAATATTGAAATTGTATTAAGTGAAGTATTTTATGGTTTAAATTGATCATAAAGGTTTATATTCATACTTTACCATGTAAGTGAAAAGTTATTTTGCATTAAAACACATTATTTACCTTTCCAATAAAACAAAAGTTGACTGACACAGACAACAATTATGCCAAGCGGAACAACTCGACCCTATCATAATAACTCGGCCATCACTGACAAGCTTCTAGATAGACCTCGTAAATACAATCGTAACAACTCAGCCATGGCTGAAATGTTCCAGTTGTTTAAAAATTGTGCCCTGAAGCCTTGCAGGTGCCCTTCATGTATATATCGCTATGTTTTGACAGCAAGAAATGAAAAATAAACATCAAACTCATAATTATTCTCAGGATATGACATTTTTATGTATGGAACTGATATAAAATTACATAATCTGGTAATATTTCTTGTTTTATGATATTTTTGAGATGTTAAATGTTTTAACCCAGAATCCTGATCGGAATAACTACCCACTTTTGATACTAAACAATTTGTATGTGAAGGATTTGCCATATCAAAAAAGATACAAAAATCTGTAAACGTACAATTCTTTGGTCTACTAAGATTTAGCTTGTGAATGTCATTTTACAGCGAAATCAACAAGTTAAAAAAATACTCATGACCTGTTCCTTATCAATATGAAATATCTTTAAACTTTTAGGAACATTATGCAAAAAAAAAACAACAGTATGTTTTACCTTCGGTATAAGAAAATAACTATTTTCTAATAAAACTACTGTTGAAAAATGTAAGCTAATGAAATGGAAAATAAAAAGATGCTTCCAAACATGCCATATTTTCTTGAGACCATTCAGGGGGATTAATGTTTAAAAGTCTGAAAATTCAGGGGGATTTTGGTAGTATTCAGGCGTTTTTTGTAGCAGGTCTAATTCGACAAAATTTCAAAGTATTTTAAGACGCAAGTACAAAAAAACAAGACTCCCGAGGGGATTATGTCCAGAATTTAAGGGGATTTGGGTCACATACCAGAGAATTTTCATCATCGCCATGTAGCATTACGGGCATGACACACGTGCCAATTTACCTTTTCTACCCCTTTTTCCAGCTCTTCATCTATATTTTAATGAGACACAGCCATATTGCATAATAAAAGCACTCACTTGCAAAATAGAATACTTCACAGAAAAATATGTTTCAGAGACAATTTAATGGGCTTACCTTCCTCTAAAATTGGATACAAAATCTGCTCATTATGATCATAAATGATGACTTTCAGACTAATAGAGAGAATGGAATGATCTATCAATATTTTTCATTTCAATTCCCAAATAGTCAGATTTGTTTGCTTCTGATAAAAAGCAAATGCATAATTTATTGTTTAAGTTCATAAACATATCATCTTTTGGCATTCATCAAAAAATAAAAACATCACCACCATAATATTAAAATAAATAAAGTCATTTCATCCGAATTGTCTACTTTCAGTTTCTCTTCTGGAAGTTCTGTTATTTTCCGATATTTGAGATGAAGGTCATGTCATGTATGTAAACATATTAGTGGGTCATAACAAAGAACAGCATTGTCTATTAGTTATTTTAATCCTTTTCTTTACCAAATAATGTACTGTCACCTTTAAATCATAAATCATTTTGATGACAATGACACATGTTTAAACACTTTAATTTGTTACATCCTCTCTGATTGGATAAAACCTATAGTTTTAACCAATGAAAATCGTCCTTTTATCTGACCAGTCTAATTGACATTTCTTATGCAAATTCTGACAGTTTCAATCAAAACAACTGCATGAAATGTGCCATGCTGACTTATTAAGTGTCACCCAGTTGGTGTTGTTAAAACACACCATCAGTTGATAATCCAATTAAGACAAGAAGGGCATTATAACTGTAAACAGGCATATATAATTAAACCCTGTGATAATTTTGCGTAATTTTAAACACACTTTTTTAATTCCGGGGGGATTTTCATCCCCCTCCGGGAGACCGGGGGATGGGTCGAAATTCCGGGGGATTTTTCCCCCTCCGGGGGATATGGCATTTATGTCAGCTTCCGGGTTGCTTTGAAGTTGAACTGCTCACATGAACCCACAAAAGATGTGTAGGTATGTGCTTAACAATAAAGGATAAAACATTAAAATGAAGCATTTCAAGTGGAGGTTTTCATTAGGGTAGTGCTACCTTAAACACACACTTTACAATTATTTTTTTCTCTTTTTTAATCTATTTTCTTTAACCAATGGACTATACAAACAGTAGGGTCAGTCCCAGTATACAGGACAATTATTCAATAAAATGTTTATCCTTTTGATATCATAATTGGTAAAAAAATATCAAAATGTAAAGAAAAAATAACAGAGACCGGGTTCAAACTGTGGTCGCCAAAATTGCAGTCCAGTGTTGTATCCACTGCTATGAAAGTTTACATTTGTTTTTTTGATTTAATATATACCTAGCTTGGTAACATTAAGTGATAACATCGACTAGCCAATCACACATAAAAATTAATTATACTAGGTATACCCACCTAGTAATCTTTTTTAATGGAAAAAAAATGTGAAAAATCAATTAATTGTAAACTATGTGGTTATTCAGTTAGTTAGTTTCAATGCATTGTACACATTGATACCAAATTCATGTCAGTTTTCGACAATTTTCTCTTCTTTCGCTATTTCATCATACGTTGTATAGCCCCTGAATAAAGTTTCACTCTGTTTCATTGAGTATATTTCTTAAAAATCCTTATTTTGTTCTAATCTGCTAAAAGGTCAAAATGTCACAGTCATGTGAGCATCTTTGAGGCCTCTCAGTTATTAATACCAATGCACCCGGTCCGGGGGTATACTGGGAATAGTCGGGAAATGGGCCGTGTTTTTACTTTCTATGTGGCCACGCAGGGCCGGGTGACTGCAGTGGTTTTGTCTTTGAGCCAAATTTAGCCGAGATTGGGCCTTATATAGAGTCTCTGGTGTGCAGGGGCATTTGGCCGGGGTTTTACCATCAGTTCGTTCCCGCAGGGGAGGGGATTAGACCCAGGGTTGGCTGGACCGAAAGTCAAAGTCCCCGCTATTCCCTGGACCTGGGGGCGCCAGGGTTACAATTGACTGGTGCACAACATATAAGATATTTATAAAATAAATAAAAGTACAGTTAATCAATATATTTTAATTTTAATGTGGTAAATTAACAAAGAATTAGATAGATGCTTTATGCAAAATCTCACAAAGATGTAAAAAAATACTAAAGAGTTCAGGTTTGCTAGTTTGTAAAAATATTTCATGGAATCATGGTAAATTGTTATATTATATGTCCAATGACAGCCCATATATTTTTAAACTACTTGAACCTTTCTTGTTATAATTCTTATTATTTTTTTTTTTAGTTGATGTGTGATGCTGATAATACAGAGACAGCTAGAGTGACAGAGTTTGATGAATAAACTTAAATTAAAAAACAGTGAGTACAATAATCTATTTTAACATGTCTTGTGTGTAAAGTGTGATTCCGAAGCAGTAAATATATATATATATATATATATATATATATATATATATATATATATATATATATATATATATATATATATATATATATATATATGTATCTTTAAGTTTTGAATCACAAATTTAGATCAAAGATCTATTATCACACAAAACTTAAAGGATATATATGAAAAGTCATGTGAATTGTGCAAGTCATATTTTATCAAGTC
Organism: Mya arenaria; assembly: GCF_026914265.1. Lineage (NCBI taxonomy): Eukaryota > Metazoa > Mollusca > Bivalvia > Myida > Myidae > Mya > Mya arenaria. The sequence goes on along the minus strand of NC_069137.1, from coordinate 2,166,228 downwards.
AGGCCATGCCATGTAAAAAAAACTGACATCATATCAATGATTGTATGAATCATTCTCAGAGCTATTGAAAATATTTAATTGGTTGTAAGCGGACCATGCACGGTAATTTTGAGTACGGTAACCCCACCAGCCAATACAATATGGCTAAAAAGGCTTTGATAATATTTTTTATCTAATGTTTATCTTTCCTAAAATATTTATATTTATAAATCTATTTACCAGTATAAATCTGTATTTATTTATTTATTAATGCATTTATTTGCTCACTAATATATACAATACACTTATCGTTGTATATTGTCTAGCTAATACATGTATACAAATATGCATAATTATGGGGGGGGGGGGTCATAATTACCTATGGTGTACTGTCTTGTTCTTACGAAGATATGATTTTGACTAAAATCCTTACTGAAAAAGCAGTGCAGACTGGCCTGTTTAAATAATTAATTAAATCTTAATGGGTTTAAATGTATTTTATTTTATTTTTAAAGATATTTTAGAGTTTAAAAGGAAGAGAGCTCGAAATTCGCCTTTTATTTGTACCAGCATGGGAAAACCCTGTTATGTTAATACATATAGCCCGGAAGTAACAAATAAAAGGTGAATTTCGAGCTATTGAAATTCATGTAACAGTCCAATGACTCTATTGTTTCCGAAGTAATGTGTGTATATTACAACGGTTTAATTTTGTTTGTACCGGAGGATTAAGTCGGAAAAACCAGAATAGCTATAATTCCGGGCTACAACTATTCCGGGCTATATGTATTAATATATATATATATATATATATATATATATATATATATATATATATATATATATATATATATATATATATAAAAATGCACGAAATCAATGTGGGATTTTCATTAAGTTTTGGTTAAACCATCTTTGTAACAAATTACAGTTACTTCCAAATTACATCTTATTCTACATAATACAAACTGGAGGACAGTTCTTTTTATTTGGTAATGTTAAGAGACTTGAAGACAAAAAAAAAATGTTTAAATTCAGAAAACCTTACACAAAGTAGAAACCTTCTATTAATGTCATTATCTTGAAAAAATGAACATGCCTTTTAGCAATTGTATCAATCTGTGAAAATCTACATTTTGCCTTCGACATGTTATACAATTTAAGGATATTAACATGGAAATTAAGTTAAATTCTAAATTGACAGTCATGTATTTCTTCCAAAATTTTCATAGTATAAGGAACATGAATTTTTTATGAATTTAAGTGCATAACTGCAGATAATGATCATTATCTTAAATCAATTACAAGCCAATTCATAGTCATGCATATAACCCCCTTTTCAAAATATGATAGTGATTGTCTCAAATGACCAGTCTTTCTCTGTGGGGGGTGGGGGCTGTCAGTCAAAAGGAAACCTTTAAAAGGCATATTCATTCAGCCAATCAGATGTCAGGTTCAGTGAAAGGGGCGATGCCAGGTCAAGTAAAAGGGGTGGAGCTAAAATAAATACTGACATTCAATGAAGATAGATCCCCCTTTGGCCTCACAAATATGTTTCAGTCACACTAGGGGGTGTGACAGGGTCAAGCCATAATAGAGCCATAGGCAAGCAGACTTTTATTAACCCAACAACAACAACAGGTGTAATTCTTACCAACTGAGGAAAAAACTTGTGAGGTTTTATTATTGCTCATTTTTTATACAAATTAAATATCTAACAATGACAAATATAAAATATGATAATTCAAGCATAATATTGACACCAAACATGACACATCTTGCAAATGGTCTTGAATAAAATTCCTACACTTTTTATAATGATAATACATGGGACCAATATCAAAACCATTATCTTGTTAAATAGGACAATGGATTTGATATTGGTAATTCGCAGACAATACAATGTAATTAAGTAAAAAAATACACAGTATGCACATCTGGCTTCAAACAAAAATTGTTGCTTAGGCCAAAAAAAAGTATTCATAGTTTCCATTTAGATATCAAAAAAGGTAGGCATACGGTAACTGTTGTTTTTTTTAGGACCATGTTTCTTTGGCAAACTGACCTATATCAGGGAATTATTAAGGTCTTTACTAAAAAAGCACATATTGATCAAAACACCAAAAACAAAAAAGGATCAGAAGGATAAAAATAGGGTCAGTTGGGCGGAAACAAAGATTTTTGAATCCTTATTTTGTCAATGATGTCATGTTAGTGATCAAAATGATGACACAATTTAAGCCCTGCATTCTGGAATGTGGGGCTGAATTCTTGATTGTGTTATAGTAGGGCCAAATATAAAATGATTTGGTTAGGGTTACATCCTTTTTAAAAACAGAAAGAGTAAAAAGTATAAAGGATTACATTTTTAAAATACATAATATATATGCGTTTTCACTTTAAAATACATGCATTGTTACAGTCTTGTTTTCAGTAAGTAACTTTTCCTTAAATGCATTCTTTGGAAAGTAATTTAAGGTTTATTATTCAAAATATATGTTAGTCAACTTGTGTATGTATTGATTTCCAACTTTTTTATTTTTTGTTTAAACTTTATGTATTAGAATTTCTTTGCGTAAATACCTGCTTATGTGATAAAAGACTGCTGACTAAAGATTAGATTTCAGATTTTGATATTTCCATTCCAAATTTAATGTTTTACAGCTTAAACTGCTACTTACTGTTTAAGAAAAATGCATAAAACATCAATTTTGGATGGAAGTATGAAAAGCTGCAATCTGATATTTTGTCAGCAGTCTTTTATCACTGGTTTGCAGATATTTACGCAAAAATTTGCTTGTTCGAAGACAAAAAATTTAAAAAAAGTTGTCAAAACGTTCAATCTGTGAGGTTGCAGCTTTAATATAAGACTAATGTAAATATTAGAAACACATGAGGCCCCTTTAATATTAACATGTCAATATCAAAAAGAAGATGAAAACTGAAAACTATGAGAAAGTGTTTTTATAATTAAAAATAAATTGCTTAAAGCAAATATCTGAAATTAATAATTGTCATGCAAAGCAGCCTGTAATGAATATGAATATTAGATTTTGGCCTTGAACACCTTTTTAAGAAGAGTGTTTTGAAGTAAGGATTATCATAATGCTGAACTTAATATTGTACTGTAGCTTTGTAGCAAATCCTTATGATTAAAGTCACTGTGTCTTCCTTATGCTGTGATAAAGATCTCTATAGTAACATTTCTAAACCTAATAAATTAAGTGAAAAAGGGTGTTTATTGGGGGTAATAAAACACATCTTGATAATGGCCAATTAGTTTTAATCTTTCAAGTGTTGGTAGGATGGGAGGGGGGTCTTAACTTTTTGAACTGCCAATATTTTCCTGGTTATTTTGTCCACCATGTCAAAATGATCTGGGTTGTTTTGTCAACTCTGTCTAAATGGGTTGGACGTGTTTTGTCCCCTTAGTAAAAAATGACATGGGATGTTTTGTCCTACATTTTTATAAAGGAGTTCAGAATAAATAACACATTAGTTTTCGTGCTTATATAAAATAAATGCAAATGACTTTCATTATAAGTTTAAAAAATACTCTTAACACTGCATTCTCACAGATTTACCATTTTTACAACTTTTTTAGTTTTGTCTTGGAAAGAGCAAATTTTTGCGTAAATATCTGCAACCCATTGATGTAAGATTGTTGATAAAAAAACAGATCTTAGATTTTCATATTTTCGAAAATGTTTTAGAGCTTAAACCCTTACTAACGGTTTAAGAAAAATGCATAAAACATCAATTTATGAACTTAAATATAAAAATCTGCGATCTAATTTTTTGTCAGCAGTCTTATTAACTGGTTTCCATGGATTGTAGCAAAAATTGGCTTGTTCCAAGACAAAAATTAAAAAGTTGTCGAAATGTTTAATCTGTGATAGTGCAGCTTTAATTATGGTAGCTTTTCAGTCATTTGCCTATATATGTCTATTTGATTCAGTAAATACTTCATATAAAGCTAGGCTTATTAGGATATGCTTATTGTTCATTGGGTTCTATTTTTAGCACATAACAGCTTCATTACAAGAATATATTAATTATTATTAAAGCTGCATGCACTCTCACAAATTTACCGTTTTTACAACTTTTTTATTTTTTTTGTCTTGGAAAGAGCAAATTTTTGGGTTTAATAGTATCTGCAAACCAATGATAAGACTGCTGACATAGATCATATCGCAGATTTGCATATTTTCGTTTGAAAGCCAATGTTTTGTGGGTTAAACTATTACTAACAGTTAAAGAAAAATGCATGATCTAATTTTTTGTCAGCAGTTTTATATCACTGGTTTTCATGGATTCTTGAAAAAAAAATACTTCCTCTGTTGGCCAATTGAGAACAAAATCAAGAGGTTTTGGGTTTTGCTGTTTATACGTTCTGGAATTTTTCAAAAGCATTTATTTATAGGACTTATGAATTTTATGTACAGCATTCTGTATATTGTCAAGTGTCCTTTTTTAAATTATATACAACATACATATAAATTTAATGTTTCAGGAAATAACCACCATCTCTCTCAGAGGTCATCTTTCTCATTATTGTGGGGAAACCTCAAAGGGCATCAGGAAAACCTTCATCAACCTCTTTGTGCGCAGTGGCTTGTGCAACAGTGTTTCAGAAGTATAAAAACCTTTTTAATTTGTGTATATCAATTGAATAATGACTTGTTTTTATATATTAAATATATATATATGATTTATTATATATATATAGATGGTTAATCTTATGACTTCCTGATAGTATTTAAGTTGTGAAATATTAAATAATCTAATCATAAAAAATGCTTGGAAATGACAATAAAAAAAAGCTATTTGTCGAATAGGAAGTTTCACATGTCCTGTTTATATTACAAATCATTTTAAATCAGACAGAACATTCAATATACTTGTTGTATCTCACTGTTTATTTGTCTTCACATTTTGTATTGTCACATCAAGCCTGTTTGAACATCCTAGAGAAGATAAGTGTATAGAAGCGGATATGATATAATAAATATGCATATAAATGTGCTTGGGATTATTTTCAGATTATCATTAAAATGGGGATAATGGATGACTGGCCACACATATGGGGCTATGGACAAGCTTCAGAGCAGGCTGCCAGGTGGTGGTAGAAGTTTAAACTCCGGGTCCCGGCGTGAGCACATTGAAGGGTACCTGAGTGACAGTTCAACCACCGCACACCTATCCTGGGCAGAACCAGTACTACGTGCCTTCACCTCTGCAAGGAACTGACAACTTCTGTACATGCCAGGTGCAGTGGTGCAGTGGTACAGTGCAAATGGTCGTAGAAAGGATTTCATAACCAATCACAACAGAGGTGACCTGGTCCGCCCGGGAATCGAACCCGGGTTGTCCAATTCAGAGTCCAACGCTCTACCGATTGAGCTGACCGGGCGGACATATTAGCTACATTAGATGACAAGCCATCTGTGCTGGACATTCTTCACAATAAAATGTGATGTCACAGGAGCTGTTTATCTCAACAGCTCACACTGTCCGTATTTGACTAAAGGAATGAATGAAGTCACTGCAGAAGTTAGATTGAGGAATGTCCATGTCACTACCCATCATTTGGAAGGAGTTGGATAAAAAAAGTGTGGCCTATGTATTGAAACAGGTCCGATTTCCAGTTACGGACAGTCTTGATTTGTCTGATTACATTTTTGACCAACATGATGGTCTAAAAGAACACTTACTGGTAACTGGTAAAATCATGGCCCAGTTGTTCCAAGAGGCAGGCGAGTGGGAAGTTACTAGACTCCATTTCTTTATGGGTTGATCTGAGGTTCCAGTTCAGTTAAAGTACTGATGAAACACCAAGTGTTTGCCATACTACAGCAACATTTGATTTGTAACTATGTATTTGTTTGAATTGTTGAAACAGTACTGTTTACTAAATAATGTGTATGTATATGAAGAATAATATTATAAATAATTTGTAAGAACCTTTTGATATTAAGTAAAATGTCGATAAGTCTAAATATGTATCTGCGAATCATTTTTGTATATCTGTAAAGATTACATTGCCTATATTCCTCAATTTATATTTTTCTTTTAGCCAGTCAATAACTTTTCTTAAGTTCTATCTTCAAAATTGTCGGGACAGGGATTATAGCCCTTAATTAACCCAAATATGTAACATTCAATGCAAAATTTCTAATTGGCTGCATTTAGGCAGTTCAGATGCAGGAACAAACATCACTTGGGTCCTTAATAATAGCTTTCCATCTGACATTGAAGATCCAATAAAAGGAATTTGTCATGTGACTGTTTATTAACTCTCAATTTATTGAAAGTGAAATTACTTACATGATTTGTAAGAACTAAATTATAATGATATCAAATGATTGTTTAAATTAAATAAAATAGATGATTACATACATGAACTATTTTTATTTCTTGTTTGTCAATATGAAGAGTAATGCAATGGCTTTTGAATTTCATAAAAAAGGATGGAAAAATGTATGTTTATTGTTTAAGCAATTAATTAAGTAATAAAAGTATTTTTTTTTTCTTTTTTTTCAAATTGTGCTATCTTATTTACAGATCGTTATTTGTTTAATTTTGGTACAAATGAAGTATATAAGGTATGTCTAATGTTACAAATAGCAAAAATTCAAATGCAAATCATGGTGACTTGACTAAATGTGAATGCTAATTGAATCAAACTAGTTAATAAATAATAATGTTCATTTGAAACAATTGAGAGTATAAGTTTGGTTTGTGTATGCCATATATTCCCGGGGGGGAGTGGGGGGGATGAAAAAATGAAAAGTATATTACTATGCGCAGTGCTATAATAATTAATAAGTAAATGTTTTTAGCTCACCTGTCACATAGTGACAAGGTGAGCTTTTGTGATCACAATTTGTCCGGCGTCCGTCTGTCGTCCGTCCGTCCGTCCGTAAACTTTTACTTTAAACGACATCTTCTCATAAACCGCTTAGCCAATTTCTTCCAAACTTTACAGGAATGTTCCTTGGGTGGTCCCCTTTGAAAATTGTTCAAAGAATTGAATTCCATGCAGAACTCTGGTTGCCATGGCAACGGAAAGGAAAAACTTTAAAAATCTTCAAAACCACAAGGCCTAGAGCCTTAATATTTGGTATATAGCATCATCTAGTGGTCCTCTACCAAAATTGTTAAAACTATCCCCCTGGGGTCAAAAATGGCCCTGCCCCGGGGGTCACTTGTTTTACATAGACTTATATAGGGAAAACTTTAAAAATCTTCTTCTCAAAAACCACAAGGCCTAGAACCTTGAAAATTGGTATGTGTCATCATGTAGTGGTCCTCTACAAAATTTGTTCAAATTATTCTCCTGGGGTCAAAAATGGCCCCGCCCAAGGGGTCACTAGTTTCATTACATAGTGTTATATAGTAAATCTTTAAAAATCTTCTCCGAAACTGTAAGGCCCAGGGCTTAGATATTTGGTATACAGCATCATCTAGTGGACCTCTACCAGATTTGTTCAAATTATTGCCACAGGGTCAAAATTGACCCCGCCTAGGGGGTCCTTGTTTTTACGTAGTGTTATATAGTAAATCTTTAAAAAATATTCTTCTCCAGAACCGTAAGGCCAGGAGATTAGATATTTGGTATACGACATCATCTTGTGGACCTCTATCAAAGTTGTTCAAATTATTGCCACAGGGTCAAAATTGGCCCCGCCCTGAAAGTTATTTGTTTTTATATAGTCTTATATAATAAAACTTTAAAAATCCTCTTCTCCTAAATATAAGACCTAGAGCTTTCATATTTGGTATATAGTGTTACCTAGTGGACCTACACCAAAGGTATTCAAATTATTGTCCCGGGGTCAAATTGGCCTTGCTCAGTGGTCATTTGTTTTTACATTGTCTTGTCACTGAACATCTTTTCCTCTGAAAGTAAAGGTCAGAATGACTCCATACTTGATATGTAGCATCCTTACATGGTCCTTTCTCAACTTTGTTCAAATGGTTTTGTTTGGCCCCTTTTAGGGGTCACCAGAGCAAAAAATAGAAAAACCTTTAAACAACTTGATCTTATTTAACTGCTTGATGGATCTTCAAGTCTGAAGCATCCTAGCATGGGCCTCTGTCAGGTCTTTTCAAATAATTTTGTTTGGCCCCTTTTAAGGGCCACCAGAGCTAAAATTAGTAAAAAAACTTAACATTTTCTTCGCATGAACCCCTTGATAGATCTTCAGCAAATTTGGTTTGAAGTGTCCTTGCATGGACCTCTCTTAAATTTGTTCACATAATTTTGTTTGGCCCGGTTGCCATGGCAACCTAAAAGAAAATGTCAACAATTGGTTATAATCATCATCTTCTCCTAAACCGCTTTGACAATTTTGATGAAACTTCATAGGAATGATCCTTGGGTGGTGCTTTTTCAAAATTGTTCAAAGAAATTAATTCCATTTAGAACTCTGGTTGACATGGCAACCTAAAGGAAAAGTGTCAACAATTGGTTACAATCATCTTCTCCTAAACCGCTTGGACAATTTTGATGAAACTTCATAGGAATGATCCTTGGTTGGTGCTTTTTCAAAATTGTTAATTTTTTTTAATTCCTTGCAGAACTCTGGTTGCCATGGCAACCTGAAGGAAATTATAGGCTGTCGTGTCCGCGCTGTGACTTTCTCTTATATGGACAGATTTTAAAATGAAAATGCCATATGTTTTCAACATACCAAGACAACGTGTCGTGTGCAAGACCCATGTCCCTACCTCTAAGGTTAAAGATACACTAAGTGTTTATTCACAATGGAATGCTGAATATGAGGACATAAAGAGTGTTGGCTGTCATTTAGTATGATTGTTTTTTTTTTTGCTTAGAGGCAATTTAATATATGTATTTGACACATAAAGGCAAGATAAACTTTTTATACGCCCGAAGGGTCGTATTATGTTATGGCCTCCTTCGTCTGTCCGTCTGTCCGTCCGTTAGCAATTCCGTGTCCGGGCCATAACTTGGTAACTAATAAAGCGATTTTAATAACTTTATACAAATCATCACTACATTAAAAGGATGTGTCTCGCGCAATTTCCAGGTCCATACCTTAAAGACTAGAATCACCATGGGGGTGTGTTAGCAATTCCGTGTCCGGGCCACAACTTTGTCACTTATAAAGTCATTTTCAAATAACTTTATACAAAGCATCATTACATTAAAAGGATGTGTCGCGCGCAATTTCCAGGTCCATACCTCAAAGACTAGAATTACCGGGGGGGGGGAGGGGGCGTTACAACTTTGTCACTAATAAAGTCATTTTCAAATAACTTTATACAAAGCATCATTACATTAAAAGGATGTGTCGCGCGCAATTTCCAGGTCCATACCTCAAAGACTAGAATCACCATGGGGGGCATTAGCAATTCTGTTTCCGGGCCATAACTTGGTTACTAATAAAGCGATTTTCAAATAACTTTATACAAATCATCACTACATTAAAAGGATGTGTCGCGCGCAATTTCCAGGTCCATACCTCAAAGACTAGAATCACCATGGGGGTGCGTTAGCAAATCCGTGTCCGTGCCACAACTTGGTCACTAAGTCATTTCAAATAACTTTATACAAAGCATCATTACATTAAAAGGATGTGTCGCGCGCAATTTCCAGGTCCATACCTCAAACACTAGAATCACCATGGGGGGGCGTTAGCTATTCTGTGTCTGGGCCACATCTTTGTTACTAATAAAGTGATTTTCAAATAACTTTATACAAATCATCACTACATTAAAAGGATGTGTCACATGCAATTTCCAGGTCCATACCTCAAAGTCTAGAATCACCATGGGGGGACGTTAGCAATTCCATGTCCAGGCCATAACTCAAAGACTAGAATCACCAATGGGGGGCGTTAGCAATTCTGTGTCCTGGCCACATCTTTGTTACTCGTCCGTTAGCAATGGGGGACGTTAGCAATTCCATGTCCAGGCCATAAATCAAAGACTAGAATCACCAATTGGGGGCGTTAGCAATTCTGTGTCCTGGCCACATCTTTGTTACTCGTCTGTTAGCAATTCCGTGTCCAAAAGGATGTGTCACGCGCAATTTCCAGGTCCATAACTCAAAGACTAGAATCACCATGGGGGGCGTTAGCAATTCTGTTTCCGGGCCACATCTTTGTTACTCGTCCGTTAGCAATTCCGTGTCCGGGCCATAACTTGGTAACTAATAAAGTCAATTTCAAATAACTTTATACAAAGCATCATTACATTAAAAGGATGTGTCGCGCGCAATTTCCAGGTCCATACCTCAAAGACTAGAATCACCATGGGGGGCATTAGCAATTCTGTTTCCGGGCCATAACTTGGTTACTAATAAAGCGATTTTCAAATAACTTTATACAAATCATCACTACATTAAAAGGATGTGTCGCGCGCAATTTCCAGGTCCATACCTCAAAGACTAGAATCACCATGGGGGTGCGTTAGCAAATCCGTGTCCGGGCCACAACTTGGTCACTAAGTCATTTTCAAATAACTTTATACAAAGCATCATTACATTAAAAGGATGTGTCGCGCGCAATTTCCAGGTCCATACCTCAAACACTAGAATCACCATGGGGGGGGGGGCGTTAGCAATTCTGTGTCTGGGCCACATCTTTGTTACTAATAAAGTGATTTTCAAATAACTTTATACAAATCATCACTACATTAAAAGGATGTGTCACATGCAATTTCCAGGTCCATACCTCAAAGTCTAGAATCACCATGGGGGGACGTTAGCAATTCCATGTCCAGGCCATAACTCAAAGACTAGAATCACCATGGGGGGCGTTAGCAATTCTGTGTCCTGGCCACATCTTTGTAACTCGTCCGTTAGCAATTCCGTGTCCGGGCCATAACTTGGTAACTAATAAAGCGATTTTCAAATAACTTTATACAAATCATCACTACATTAAAAGGATGTGTTGCGCGCAATTTCCAGGTCCATACCTCAAAGACTAGAATCACCATGGGGGGCATTAGCAATTCTGTGTCCGGGCCACATCTTTGTTACTCGTCCGTTAGCAATTCCGTGTCCGGGCCATAACTTGGTAACTAATAAAGCGATTTTCAAATAACTTTATACAAATCATTACTACATTAAAAGGACCTCAAGCCGAATCTTCTTCGGGCGTATAATGCTCCGTTTCGCTGTGCTCTTGTTATGTACTTGTTCATAGATCAATGTCACATTGGGGGGCATTTGTCACATACTTTGACAGCTCTTGTTCAATATTCTTTGAGAAACAAGCTATATTAATAACAAAGGTTAAACTCTTTTACTCAGGTGAGCGATTTAGGGCCATCATGGCCCTCTTGTTTTATGTATTATTTATTTATCATATGCATTGACAATTGATTATAATTTCATAATATATTATTTATTCTTTTATTGTATGTATTCTAGATCATTAAATAAATATAAGTAAATATGCATTCAAATTTCTGTATTTATTCTTAAATAATAAATGTTGATATTGTTAAGACCAAAATCCGCTGGACTTTAGACCAATATTCCCTGGAATTCAGACTAAAATTCACTGCAAAGCCTCTCAAAAGTATGGCATGCATGTATTTGTGTCTGTCTTTTACCTTAAAGGTTGTACCCACCAGGAATACTTTTTGTATCCTCTCAAAATTCAGACTAGGAAACTGACTTGAGGTTGAATATATAAGATTATGTTTTTCATCATCTTCAGACAAATAGAAAATAGCTATCAGCTAAAATCTTATTCAACAATAAATGTTTGAGAATGCTAAATATTAGCAGTACACAGGGTATAAATCTTTTGAAACACATAGCAATAACGTGCTAAATAATGCACGTGAATCTAGGTAACTTGTAGTAGTAGAAGTCAAGTATCATCTTGGTTTATTACAGCAGAAGCAGTGATTACGAACTTCGTAATCACAGCCCCAGAAACAGAAGCGTTTTTATTAAATCTCCCAGGTTGCGGAAACATGGCACATCGCAGGTGCGGATCCAGGAATTGATGTTAGAGGGGTAGTAACTTAGGGGCGCAACTTTTGACATGTGCTCCTCCCTCAGAACCGAAAGTATATGGCATAAACTGTTTTACGGGAATTTGGGGTTACTCCCTCATGTATGTAGTCGGAAATGGTGCATTATGAGCTTATTTTATTACCTTTGTTTCTCCGATATTGATGAAAACAGTAAACTTCGATTATTTTAGAGGTGGCACACGCCGGGCGCTTAAACCGCTAGCGCTTCGACCAAATTCCTTGAGCTACACAGTCGGTCCAAGGCCAATTCCCCGCTATTTTGGCGCGAACACAAAACCACCGACTGTCCCCCCGGACCTGGGGTGGGGGTGGGGGATGCTTACCATTGACTGGTGCATTACTTTAGCGACAGCGATAGGTTTTCATATTACTTTTTCCCTGTTTGAATGTAATATCTTAATTGTCTGTTAATATGTTCACTGATAAAACTTTTGCGGCCTGGCACATTGCATCTCATTAGTCATGGCAGTATTCTTCAAGTTCAGGCTTCTTTTTTTCAAAATTCAAAATTTATTTTCTAAACCATTTATTGATTTATCAACACCATATTCACACATTCTCATTTACAAGAGGTTTGATAGTAATAAATCAAATGTGTAACGCATGGCACCATCATTCTGGTGAACGAGAATAATTTCATATAGCACAATGTACATGAAATAATGACAGTATGGCGAGTCGTTCCTTCACTATTTTTACCCATAAATACCATAAATTAAGCCTTTTCATACAATAGATCTCCATCACCTCTCCGACTCCTTTATAATTTGTTTAAATATATGAACATAATCATGTGGTCTTTAACAAAGATAGAAGTGTAAAAAAGTTTATATCTTCGACTTCAAAGAACTTCATTAATGCTAATTCTTGACCAAATTTTAGTTGCCTTTAACCTTGAAAATAATCGGTTAAATGGCAAGATGTTTGTAATCAAGCTTAACGACAGCGTTTTTGTGACATTGATGAAAGATGGATTTTTTTGTTTGTCTTTTTTTCAATCGGATAAAAAATTGTACTAGTATCTGATACAGGGTTAATGAAGCAATACGATGGTTAGACGTCATGCTAACCATTGTATAGTATAACAGCGATGAGGAATATGGATAAGTCGACAGTTGACAGGTAAGGACATTGTAAGAAGTGTCATTTTGCTAATTTTTGCTTTAAATATGGCAATATTTTTCTTTATTCCCATTTCCTACATGTTCCCATTACAAAATCTTACCTGTCCTTCCAATTGGAAATTTCCCATTTTAAAACTGAACTTTATTCTCCAATTGGAATTTTCCCATTAACCAAATATTCCAATTGGAATTTTCCAATGTTCATACTTTCCCACTTTGAATGTGGGAATCCTCCAATTGGAAAGATTCACTCATGGGAAGAATTCGCAAACAAATGCCTTAAATGAATCTATCGGTTCTTCATTTTTAATGAATATATTATTTTTCATGTAGTGAGTGTAAAATATTCTTAATTAAACAGTCAATTTCAATTTTAAAAATTATGTTCCAAATTCTCCCACAATTTTAATAGAGCCAGTTTTCCAATTGGAAAAGCTTGAAAAAGCCATTTTCCAATGGGAAGGCCATTTTCCAATGGGACTCCCATTGGAAAAGTTGACTTTAAATGCCAAAAAAACATATTTCTAAATTAAATTTCAGGAAACAAAAAATATCTCTTATTAGTATTACCTAACACATTTTAAAAATACAAAAATAAAAAACATTGGGTGAAAAATAAAAAAAATAAGTTTGCAAAAATTCCGGATTTGCAAACTTAATCCGGATGCTGTTAATATCCTGCCTAAAACGGTTTATAAGTAGTGATCTCATTGGATTATTTAGAACTGAGATTACATCCATAACTTCTATGCCAAAACTGCACTGCATGAGGTGTGCCTCATGCGACCAATTAAGACGCTAGATTTCATATTATTATTATTTCATGAGTACGTGATTTTTATAGCTGATTTGCCCAGGCTATCATGTTATGATAAGCTGTTGTGCCGAAGGATGATAAAACTCATACAGCACCAATGTTTACCTGTGTTGATGCAACATGTCCTCCAGGTCCACCAGGCCCACCCAGAACGATAACTGTCCTGCAGGCGGTATTGATCCCCCTTTTTAACCAGCGAACCATCGTAGAACTAATATGTATGCAGATCAATTCAGAAAAACAAACTATACATCTTAGTAAATAGATACTTTTATCTCTTTAAAGCGTATTAAATTACAATTTCACAGGTGTGTTACATATATATCTGCAATTAAACTGCGTGTATTTCACTACTCTTATGAGAAGTAATTTCTATGAAAATATATTATTTATACAATAAATAATTTGTTTAATTACCCGCTTATATTGGACAAAGCTTAAACGGACAAATCCATATTTTAATACTGTATACTGGCATCCTCATAAAGGTTATGTAAATTGTACATACATTTCTTCAGCTGCCAGTGTTGAAAATATACAATTAGCAAGCTATATTTCTACGCTGAAAGAGCGGTTACTGACCACCAAAATAAAAAAAATTGTCCGTTAAATAGACAGTGTCTCATTGGTTCAGACAGGTATCTACGAAGCAAACTATATCTCATTTTCATATTCCCTGAAGGGTTCTCATAATCCTGATTCTAATATAGAAGGTCATTAACATAAATGATTGCAATGTTTTATTCGGTTAGGTTCTTTGTTTGTTTTGCAAACAAATTCCGCATTAAACGTTAAGCAAAAACTTCCAAATTGACGTTATAGTCCATGATTGTTGTTTAGGATGGCAATGGAAACAGAATAGAATCAAGAGGGCCGACCGCAATAACAGACGGTGTGATTGGCGGAGCCCTTGATTTAAGCAGGGAACCTGTTTTCGGCGATTGGAAGATAAAGGTTCATGTTCAGGTAATGTATCTTAACATATAAATAACTTGGAATTAATATAACGATTCAATAAATGACGTCATATGAATATATGTGTAAGTATGCATGTATCTAAGAAGTATATTGTTATCAATATGCAAACGTAATTCAAAAATAAGACCAGTAAGGAAAAAATCATTGTCAGGGTTTAATGATTTAAATTATTCAATCTTGTAAAAAATATCACTTGTTACTGGTTTTGTTAAAGTTAACTGTATTTATGCTTCTCATTTATCTTATGTTGATTTACTGGTTATGTATACTTTTCTAGCAAACAACCGTTTCGAAGCAGTTTAAGGTCTTCGACTACAGTAAGTTGTTTACGCTCCTGTTAAGCCGTTGCTATCAATCGATTAATAATGAATATGACAATGCAAAGATTAAAGGCTAAATTAAGTGACACATTTACCTTCAATTCATATATGTATGATTTGGTTACGAGTAACATTTGTGTTTTAACGTGTGTTATTCAATATATCTGATATATTGCAAACACGTCCATGAAATGAAAGATAGTCCCGTGGGATTACATAAAAATGATACATTACGCCACTTTTAATTTCTAGAAATTTGGTTTAAAACGTTGAAATAAAATCTTACCAATTTTTGTGAGCTCCTGTTGAGATATCGTTTCCAGTTTTATCATCGTTCATCGCGCGTCTTTGTCATCAAACGTCATTGTTAATGTCTCCCCCTTAAAACTATTTCTTTGAATCTTGACCGGAAACTTTCTTTAACTGACTTCTCATAAATTTTATTGGGAGTTTCAGGTTTCGGGAACACTATGGCCCTCGTAGTTAACAATATAATTGTTTTTAAATCACGATTATTGTAAACCCTAGTAATTGTTAATGTATAACTAAAATATTTGATATATGTATCAGCTAGAAGTCTTGTCACATTTTGTTTTTGTAAATCCCTTTCTTGATGTATACATGACTATATGGTTTTATCTGCATCAGAAGACACGGAGTTAATTTATTGGGTTGTTGCATCAGCTCAGTTTAATGCATAATGTTTCGTAGAGATTATCCAATAGTAAAATTTGTCTATTATTTATGGGTTATATACATTTTTAATTGACACCTTTCTTAGTTTACATATTTAAGTATGTAGCATTAGCCATACTCTGGCTACAAACATATTACATTAAGCGTATTGAACGGGAATTGACACATCATTCCCTCCGTTTATATTCAAAGAATGACTTGAAATCTACTCTTGTTAACGACAAGAATTCTTATACCTGCAATTTTGGTTTTAGAAATGACCTGTCCTTCGTGTCATTTACCTAGTAAGCAAACTAAGGCCCTATATTCATTTTAATTTTGTTACTTTCAGTTTTGCCGAAGTTTAGTGTTGAACTGACTTTGCCGCAAAACATGAAATCAACAGATCAGAGCATAACTATTTCAGTGAAAGCAAGGTAATTAGTACCACGTGACAGAGTATTGGTGGATATTCCGGACATATTTCAACCGGACATTAAAGTTTTCAATTTATCAATATTTCTCAAATGATATAAACCAAAGCTTCTGTAAGTCCCATTACAAATTATTCGCTAGCTCAAAAGAAAAAGAGCGGGGACTTGCAATTACGCCCACTATATGTCATAATTACATGCTTTAAATACTGAATATCAATGTGAGGATTTGCCTACATGCACTTCATAAGATATCAGTCATCCGGTATGTACTCTTACAAAATTGAAAAGTGTTTCTAAAATATATTAGCATAAATCGATATTGTTCGACTGATTTACATATTCTCTAGTTTTCTTAACCTGTATAAACCCTCTGTCTGCATTAGTGTCATTGTTTATTAAGCCGTTTGTCTGTAGTTTTGGCATTGTTTATTAAGTCATCTGTCTGTAGTCCTACCATTTTTAACAAAGTCATTTGTCTATAGTCCAAGCATTGTTTATAAAGTTGTTCGTCCGTAGTCATAGCACTGTTTATTAAGTCGTTGTTTTGGTATTGCATGTATTGTTTCATGATTCGTCTGTTTGCTTGATTGTTGTTTTACATGGATTGTTAAATATATACAGTCGTCAGTCTGTATCACAATTATAGTTAATACAACTAGTGTGTCTGCTTTAAATCTACTATTTAAGAATTTCTTTGTCTATATTACAGGTTTTGTTTAATTATTCACTTGTGTGTATTATACATACTGTTTTTCTGGTTTAAATGTATTCATATTGTTCCTAGTACAACAGTGTTGCGATGCGTCTGCACTACATTCATAATATGTTAGCTGTTTGTCCGGTTAACGCAGTGGCTTGCGCACTCTCTTTTCACCAAGGCGACTCGGGTTCGATTCCCGGCCTGGGCACATGTTTAGTGAGTGGTCAACAAGCCGGACAAAAGGTTACCTTCGGGTACTCCGGTTACCCCGACAATACAAAACAACACTCTCGCGCAACATCGTGCCAACGAGAGTGGCTTAGTTTATGTTAGCACAATATTCTCCACACTCCTTGTAAATTATTTAATGTTGAAACTATATTCATTTATTCGGGAAATAGGAAGTTAAAATATTTGATAGAAAGGTTATAGTGCATTCTTGTTCCAGAATATATATATATTTATATAAATATGAGACTATTTTACAGATATACGTTTAATAAAGACGTTATCGGCACTTGCACCATTCAGATATATGACGCGGACTACCAGCGATTCAATATGGATTTTGAACAGGAGGTTAGATAGGATAAGTCCGTGTTTGTCGATGAGTCCACAATTGGGATTTATTTTTTCAGTATTCAATGAAAGCCTGATTATGATAAAACAAATCAGAAAATAAATTTAAATATGTACATTTTATCGATCTAACACTATACAACAACCGAGTCATCACGAAATGGTGAAGTGTGAAGAATTGCAAGGAAAACATAAGATATGTCATTCAAGTAGATCTCTTATTAGACCATTAAAGGCGTTTGATTTGAACATTTGTCAATGGTGTTAACCTATCTGCCCAACTTTTTTCGTAGCAAAATAAGACATCTACCTTTTTGCTTTTCTTTTACAAGTATACCTATTAGCTCTAAGCGTTTGCAATCAATTTCAAAGCAATATATTGACGGACTGAAAGTGTCAAAGATGATTTATTGGGTTAAATTGAAAAACAACAACAACATATTTGAATGAATACACTTTATCCAGTGTTTCTACGTGGTGTAAATATTTTTTTTATTCCTGTTTATTGCTGAATCTTTAGCATTACTGTTGTAATGCGTAAACAATATTTATTTCATGTTCCCTTTCCACCAAACTGTAATGTAGTTCGGTAATAATAATGATGATGATGATGATGATGATGATGATGATGATGATGATGATGATGATGAAAAACGAATATATTATACAATTTCAGATAAGAGGAACAACACACTTTACTATTGACATGCATGACCTAGAACGGCATTTCCTTGTGCGTGGGAACATAAAAATTCGAGCTTTGGTAACAGACAATGCAACTGCACTTACAATGGCTGAAGAAAAAGATTTAAAAATCGATGTACAGAAACAGGATAAATGGAAAATCAAACAAATAATCGATAGGGAAGGATTTTTACCAGGTCTAACTTATTCAACGATCGTGAGTTTTTATTAATTTACATATTTACATTGAAACATTCCTGTATATGCTATTTGTAATACCAGTGCCTTGATCCTAAATTTGGTATCAAAATCATAATTATGACTTATCCCCAACATTTACTACACATCTCGATGTGTTTGTTTACAGGTACGCCTGACCAACCACGGTGATGCTCCTAATATATCAGGAGTATTTAAATACGCAGCAACATTTCATCGAGTTGTTAAAATGACTTGTCCTGCTGGATCATTTCAAAAAGAAACATTAAACGTGACTTATACTCATCTGAAAGGCGCCGCTTCATACGACACTTCTGGGTTTGCTGTGATCACATTCTTGGTACCATCAGGGCCTATTGAAAAAATCGAACTTTTAGTAAGTGTGTCGACTTTGGCTTATTACAGAACTGGATATATGAGAGTTTACATGTATTTCCTATTATGTTCTATTTGCAAATGTTTTTTTTTTCAATCCGTGCTTGATTAATTCTGACATTTGTTCCGAAAAGTGCGCTTATTTCGGAGGAAAGAAAAAATTGGTCTATTATTTGTTGATTTAGTTGTTATATTTCAACTAAATATCTGGTATATGAAGGCAATTAGAAATAATATATGAAAGTCGGATTTTTAAATCTGACGGAATTCTTTCATTTAACATTAACATAATGTTTTGCTGGAAAGTCGCCAAACTTGTTAAAGGTTACACAACTGTACATACACTTCTTCAAAGCTAGATTAAAATTTGATCGAGGCAGAAATATTGAAGCGTAGTGTGACATCATCAAGACATTACGCGAGGGTTTAGTATTGCGTTGTCTCTGAAAATGAGGTATCCGGAGGAGACCAACTTGTCCGGTTTGTTGACCACAAACCAAACTCACAAACTGCGCAAACAACCCAATCTTTAACATAAAACAATATAAATTGTAGGCGATAACTGTAATCTTGTCCCGAATGTTCAGAATTGTGTTAACAACATTTTCTATTTCATAGTTTTGAACGATGGAGCCATTGATTTTCGTATTTATATTTATGTTAGCGTATTTTGCAGATATTCTGTCTGAAACAATAACAAAGGATTTTTTCACGGAAAGTCTAATAATATAAATGTTATTACACGAGATAAGGATATAGCTTAATAAGTGAGCTTTTGGCGATATTCGTTACAAAATTCCCTGACTTATTTCACCAGCAGAGCCTTTGAGCCGAACGCAAGAAAACGTATGTTTGTTAAAAGTGTTCTTTTTTTCAAGAAATCTATAAAAAATATCACCTTTTCTTCCTTTGATCTTAATAGGAAAAACGAATAACTTTATTCAAATAATTCTTTAACATAATCAAACAACGTGAAACAAATACATGACTGTTGGCATATTGCATATCAATCATACTAACCAAAATAAATAGAGCGATGTTTCATGTATATTAATCATTTGTAATAATTTATTTTGTACGTGATGGGTATTTTAGAGCGGAAACAATGTATAAATAACATTTGATATTATTATACCTCACTTTTGTCTACAATGGTAAATCCCATTACCCGAAAAGAGATAGTTTGACCATCAAAAACATTTTCAATCTTGTTGACACGTGACCAAGCGAAAATTCATTGTCAGATTATGAGACCGTAGTGATATTTTGAATGTTATATAAGGGCAAATACCTGCTTCAATATTTTTTGCAAAATCATTACGTGATTGCCTCCCTTATACACATACAGCAGTGACGTCACTATTCAAAGTGTACATAAAAACATCAGACGACAGGAACTGTCAGTTTTTCAAGGAAGTTTAGCATAATTAGTGGAATTTTGATCAAGATAGAAGTATTTGATTATGTTATATTTTGCTAAACTTATTTAATTAAGTAATTAATTAAAAACATATTAATTTTTGTATGTACGGTATAATAAAATAAATATCATACGTCAGCATGAGTGACATTGATATTATCACTCTCGAAACAGAATGTCACCCTCGGCGTTAATGTCACACATGCTGCCATATGATGTATACATATAAAGTTCCGTTATATAAGCTTTCTTTATCATGTGCGTTATTCTATTGCTGAATGTATCGATTGCATAGTTATATTTATGTTTTATTGTATTTTGAGTCTGGTTTACTTCTATAGGTGTTAAAGCTAAGATTATTTAAGAAAATGGGGGTCTACCTTATGTTCTTATTATTATTCAATTGATGTATGCATGAATTAATTCGACAGGTAAGCGATCGACATACAGGAGCAAGAATGTACAAAGACTTGTTCTCGTTTTCAAGACATTCATTTCCGCTTCTTCGAGTTTGGACAAACACACCTGATGCTATGGTATGTTCATATGTATTCTTCAAGTATGCTAATTGTCTTATATATAAGCATGTTTTATCATGTCAAATGTTATTTGAAGGAAACACGTTATGTAAGCTTTTGTACTTTTGTTCTAAAACATTTCAAATTAATTCAAGGTTGGAGATGTAATTGATCTGCGTGTTGAGTCAACAGAAGCCTTGGTTGGAAATGTCACATTGGAGGTAACTTTTGTCTCACTCAACTATTTTCATGAAGCGAGGTTCGATGTGTATTGTTATTAACCATAGCACTGAGGTATAATTTATAGCATTTGGTGATTTATAGTATTTGAGTGTTATAATATGCATTACGAAGTATCGAATGCCTAAGTAAGCATGTGTATGAGATTGACATTTTTTGGATCATATGATTATTTGCAATTATGAGCATATTCTGCCATATGTTCATGTTAAAAGTGTATAGTAAGTCTTAAGAAACATGAGTCAAAATAAATAATGTAGATAAAGATAAAGCGACATTAATGCCGAAATTTGGCATTTACGAAAACAGAAAAAAATGTTTCAGTATTTAATTCTAGTTTTACACAAGCTTTGAGACAAGTTTATTGTTAACAATACCAATGTAAGAAAGAAATCCTCGTATTTTCAATCACACGCTCGCTTATTTATTGGAAAATAAAACCGGAATGCCAAATAAAATTGATAATAAAAATCTCTAAAAATATGTATGTCTCAAATCCAAAATTACAAAGGGACGAAATCATGAAAACAAAATGCATTGCAATCTTAAAATAAGAGGGCTGGAATGTTCGTTGAGTATTTGTATATATATATTATTTTACTTCAGTTCTACTCACGTGGAAAGATGATACGACTCATTCAAGAACCTGCCAGCAATTCAAGGATAATAGGTCTTAATGTTCTGATATCAGCAGACATGTTTCCCCGATTGTTTCTCATGGTGTCACACATAACACAGTCCGGACACATTCTATCGGACAATGTAGTGATCCAAGTCCAAGGGAAGCCCTTTATTAACAAGGTATGATTATGTGGTTAAGAACATGCGTCTGTGCGTTTACATTTGTCAAATAATGTATTTCTATAGGTTATAACTAATATCAACATTATAAAGCTTCGTCATAAAAATTGGACAAAAATAATAAATCAAATTGGAAATACATTTCCCGACATATATTTTTGTGGAACACGTATTCATACCTATACCCGTCATTTTCATGTTATCTTTCAATTAATGCTATTTTTATTGTATTCACTCAGGTGGAAGTAACATTTAACACAACACTGACCACGCCAAGGCAAACGGTCGATATGAAAGTGAAGGCAGATCATGGATCGACGGTTTATATATTAGTTGAGGACGAACGGAATCGCTTGCTTGGATCAGACAATGACATTTACGCAAATGAGGTATACTAGTAGACAGTATTTCACTATATCAAATAAGGCATTTCAGATGGAACATAAAATAAAGCCAGAGTCTTTTTCATGAATTATTTTAGGACATTTTGTAAATGACTATCATCTTAAATTAATTCTAGAAGTAATACGCTAAAACAGGATAAAAATAATATGTATTAAAAACAAAGCAAGTCGAAAAAGGCAAAGGGTCTGATTTACGAAGGCAAGTATGTTTAACATTGGTCAGTCTGTCAGGACATTGCAAAACAAATACAAAAGTAGGAAAGACTTAGCCTAAAAACATGATATTGGTTTACGTTTTGGCTAATGAGCTTGTTTCTGTAGTTTCTATGACTTTATGGACATAAAATAACTTCATTTTCAATTTGACTTACAATTAAATGAATTAGGCCACGAACTTATTACCGAAACGCAACAGACAACGGGAGATCATAGTTGCTTAGGTGAGCTGTATTACTTAACGCTCCACTCTCCGATTTGACTTGTGCAATTGTTTATATTTACGTAATTATAAATAAATGTATGGCTGTTTTGGGCCTATGGAACACTTCTTTTCAACCTCCTCTAGTATAGTTAGACTTGTCGACATACTAGTTACCTCTGTTCAAAAATATATTTAGCGTATCTACAAGATTTGAAACATCTTAAATGCATGTTAAAGTGACATACGAGATTTCCTATTATTTGATATGTATTTTAGATAATCGACGAAGTTCTTAGAGTATCTCACAACACGTCTTCCAACCTCGGGCTGAGAGGAGGATATGTAAGCAACCCCTTTGTTTTAATGACTATAAAAATTGACTTATTAATCATAATTCCTCATTCTCATGGAGGTTAAGAGTACAGCTGAACAGCAGAATTCGCAGCTTGACACTCAAGTTCCAAAATACTTAAAGCTTGCTAAGTATTTTAATGTTCGTTATCGATTATAGATAATGACTTGGTTATCTTAAATTAATTCACCAGCCGGAATGCAATTTGTTTACTAGCTACCATTTATAACCCAATGCAATAATTTTCATATATAACTAGTGCAATAACTATGCAAATTAGGTAACCGCATCACAGAAAAATGTATTTATACGCGCTGTCAAAAAATGTAAACAAACATTAGAAAGAATGTTTCAAAATAAATCATGTCGGTTTCAACAAACTCAATTTCACGTTGAAACGAATGATGAAGACGGCTGGGCTTTATCCAAACAAACACCTCCCTGATCACAGCGCCAGAGAATACCTCGTCTAGAAATTGAATGTCAACAATACTCCCGCGAACCAGGTTATGCAAAAATCGGTACACAAGAACATACTTTATAACAAACTATAGCCACATCAATCCAAATCACAAGGAAATGTCCAGCATTCTGTACTCCATTAAAAATACCCTGTCTACTTCCTTGCAAAATGCACATTCTAGGCAGTTCGCCAGCAATATTCAAGTTCACACACTGTCACAGTCACTGATTCCACATCAAATCATAATTTTTCTGGTGGATTTTACATTTATGGTGCTCCAATTCACTGAGGTAATGTCCTTGTGCACATCCCGTCAAAATGACAAAAATCAACGCTGTAATCGACTACAAGCGAATTCGCACAATTAAAAAAAGCCTGTGACGCTGATTTATGTCCTTTTTAAACTTCAACCGCCAAATGACATGTACACACTCGCGTGATTACTAATGACGTCACGCAGATATGACATTGCTCTTTTTATTAATTTGCTTGATTTAAATTAATTGAAATATGTAGTTTTGTTGTTTTTAAGTCAATCCTTCAAATATCATTTGATAATTGAAACATGATTTATGTTTTTTTTTATTGTTTATACAAAGTTTTTTATGTCGGCTTATTTTCTTTCTTGCGGATGATGCATCCTGATAATTTACAATGTAGATACTTCGCACTATGCCAAGAGAAGTGTATTGAAGACACTTTGACCTAGATTTCGACCGTAAATGAGATATGTTATAAATAGAATCTTAAGTTCGTGTTAATTGTGCATCAAATTGATTAAAATTGTCATTTCAAAACGATAAAAACTCGGAAGAACCTCGTTTTATCTTTTTTTTTCAAATGAATTTGTTTAATAATTTCGATACACAATACACCCATTTGAGATCCTCTATATCAAAGTAATATGCTTTAAAGAAATGCCAATATCTATACATTTTTGGAGAAACAGCTCGTAGTCTTCAACAAAAGTATATCATAAAGTATCAGATTATTACATTAATTTGCTAATTCCGGAGATGTCAATATATTGGTTCCCGTTTAAATTCGCAAACAAGGAAGCTGGTGACAAAAACACAAGGAACCAAACCGGAAAAAAATGAAAATTGGTTCCCGTTTTATTCGCAAACAAATACGAATATGAAGATAAAACTAACAACCAAACCGGAAAAAAAACACAACACCATTCAATTCATTATCTCTATAGAGTAGGACTATGAGAAAACACAAGTGAATATGATATATATTTTGCTGCGTCTATGGCTGTTTGGTCCAATGAGGGACTGACTATTTGAAGGCCATAAATTATGAGCGAAAGCCAAACACAAACCATTTCGTAATTTTCTGAAATCAAATGCTTATGATGGAAAAAATGAAACAGATATCTGTTTCTTGAAACTGTTAAAATGTTAAACTGTTATAATTTGCTCTGGCTTTGAATTTGACATTGATATTCTGCGACAAATATGAGTACTTATTTAAACTTACTCACTATATATTCAGTGTCCTCTTAAGAAATATTTCACTCAATCAGCCATTCGAAATGATCATATTGTCGTTAAATAAGAAAATAAAGACTCGCAAATATGTGATTTTGATGTACGAGGTCTTTGTACACAGGTGAATATATCATATGTTATATGTAAAAACATATTTCTCTTTACCTCCGCAGGTTGATAGAGACAGACGCGAGTATGGCTTGTACGGCGATACAGATGACGGTTATATGGTAATGGTCATGTTGTTGAATTCACATTTCCTTTATTTAACTTTTAATAATGCTACCACAGACCGCTTAATACAATATAGTTATTAATTTTGTGTTTTAATATGGGATTGGATTTTGTCAGATTTGGATTTCATGAGGTATTAGCAAAAGTCGAATATAATATGCCGGGTTATAACATACTGTCTGGATTCATTTGTAAGACAAAGGGCAAGATGATCAATTGCATTTTAACGACGCACTTGTTTTTATTTTTTGATGACATTTTAACACAGCTCGATACTATATTTTTATGGCGTGACTTCGGCTGAGTGGAGCGTATATTAAAAATTAATAGATCGTCGTCATACGCCGTTATTTACCAGTTGTTTCGCACTATTTTTCCATATAAAAGAATTGCAAGTTTCACGAGGACCGCATTCAGCTAGCCATGGGGCTATTTATCACGCTTTCAACAGAAATGACGCAACGTCATTGGTTCAGAACTAGTCACGCGGAGATCCCGCTTTTCCCATATTGGGTCACTAATTTATATCGTAACAAAATGGCGTCTTTTTTACGATTCCTATGATTTCACATAAATTGATCAATATCAATGGGTTGTCGACGTGATATTTACGTTACGTTATATTTTTTGAGTTACGGGGATAGTAGGTGACTCACAAAAATATCCACATGAGATAAACGGGGCACAGGAAACCATATTCGAGCTCGTTGTTCACTCTTACCAGATATGGTTTCCTTTGCCACATATATCTCATTTTGGGTCACCTTCTAACTCCGTACCTTATGAAATTCACAGTTTGATATTTGTATCACTGTAACAAGCATATAATTAAAATGTCTTACTAGGAGGCCTTAATGCATTCCTTTAAATGTTTAGCTTTATTGAAGTATCTGAACTTCTGAGATTTAAACAGGTGGGCGTTATAAGCAATGCAATTGAAGGATGTTAATAATGAAAAGAGCTTGTTAAGGAAAAAAATCAAATTACCTGACATAAACTGATTACTTTAAATACTATTTTCTTGTATGGTCAATTGAAAGGGAGGTAATTTACTGTATTTTCAATTGAAAGGGAGGTAAGTTAACAAACAAGTAACACATTGAACGTTCACGATGCAGTTCTTTCAACTGGTCCGTTGAAATTGATAATTGTTTAACACATCGTAAACTATTAGAATTCATCTGAATGAATGTTTACTTTGATATAAAATAATTGTTGCTCTATCTTAAATAAATACATTCGACACTCATAAAGACATTATCATCATATTTTTTTAGCTGTGTATATACAAGGAAATACAACAAAATAGTAAGTAGAACTTTGATTGAACTAACTTCATGGTTATTACAATCAAACAATTGCTTTGAACTTGCAAATGCAATTTGAAGAATTAATTTAATTTCAGCAAACAGGATTAATACTGTTTACAGACGGAACACGCTTTGAACGATGGAACGCGTATGATTTGCTTTTGTTCAGTGGATTGACCGTAAATGATTGTGAGTACCATAATTATAGTACTCGTACTTAAGATCACACACAGGACACTTATTTGGAAATAGTTTCTCCTTCCAATATCTGATCTTTATACCGTCATTTGTTTAAATGTAGAACGAAAACTGTAGTCAGTACCAAACAATTATTCTGTCTAAGACTTGAAAGTGCACTATAACTGAACGTGTTTGTTTTAAAATACTCAAGTATCAAATCACTATTTGTTAACAATGATTATCCGACAAACAAAATATCAATATTTGTGTATGATTTAATGTAATAAGTTTATCTACAAACAATAGCACATACTCAAATTGCATGTCAATGACTTCGCAGCAAACAATTTTATTCAAAGACAAATGCCAACGATGAGTTATGAAATATAATGAAAAAAACTAAATTCATGATGACAAGCGAGTCTTTTGATTAGTAACTCTTAAACATGCTAGCTGGCTCTCAGACTTTCAGTGTATTGTTTTATTTCAATACCTAAGTATTTATTTTTGTTATTCTGATTCATTTATTGGACCAACATTTTGCAGCTTTCATAAAACTTTCATTTTATTTTTATTCCCCACACAAATAAGGGGATGCATATAAATTTGTCTTTGCCTAAAGATAATAGGAAAAAGGTAATAAAGTTGTGTACCAAACGATTCGTTTCCCGATGAACAAAAACCACAGTTATGGCTCTTGGATTAGCAAAGAGTGGAATTTCTGGCCTTCTGTCGCTCAAAACTCCAAAACTATATTGTATAGAGTCATGAAACCTTAGAGAAACGGGTGATCTTGTTGTTCACCTTGGGCTTTTATACCCTCTGCACCTTGTAAAATAAAAGTTAATAAGCAAATAAATTATTTTTGTGGACTTGTTTTGCTCATAACTCTATTAAAATATATTACCTACAGTCATAAAACCTTAGTTGCATCTAATGATATGAATGAAGAAAGTAATATAAACATATACTAAGTCCCTGTTGTTGGCACAATGTTGAATGTTTTTCTTGCGTTGTGGGGTTAACCGCAGAACCCTAAGAAAAGAACAGCAACACTTGTCCGTCTAGGTGATCGGTAACTAAACCCAAATGCGTCCAATGCAAGGAACCGAACGCCTTGTGGAGAATCGATGCGGTAGCTACTGTGCTAACCGGACTACCGGATGCTTGGATAGTAATACCAAAACAGACGACAAAAACATACTGGTTAAACATGTTGATATAAAAGTACTATAGAGTGTAAAACTGTTTGTTTAAGTGTAAGATCTTAACATATTTCACCGAATGAGCACCAAAAGCTATATTAAACGAGGATTGTAGCCGCGAGATAAATATTCACATTTCGTGTTCAAGAATTGAAATATATTGCGAACTTAAACTAAATCAAACGATTTTATATTTATATTGTTTTATATATTAGCTTATGTTTTGCTTAAGTTGGAAGAAAATGCTAATCCGAATCCATAATTGCACTTGATATTTGTATTAATCTCATTATATCCGATTATCACGTGATAATGTTATTGTGTTCATAGTTATTATAATATTTAGTAAAATAATTGTCTGTGAACGTTTTAGGTGATGAAGTTATGCGTAAGTACATTAGATTTATTATTTTCAATTGCCTATATAATTTAAATCTCAAGAACATAATATTCGAATTTTTTTGAGGCAAACTTAAAACTAAGCACAAATGATGTAAGGAGAGGTGATCAAGGTCAAATAATACCAAACGAGTGACACTCACTGTCACAAGCCAATAAACACCAAACGAGAGACACTTACTGTCATAATACAATCAACACCAAACGAGAGACACTCACTGTCACAAAACAACTAACACCAAACGAAAGACTCTCACTGTCATAATACAATCAACACCAAACGGCGAACACTCACTGTCACAAAACAACTAACACTAAACGAGAGACTCTCACTGTCATAATACAATCAACACCAAACGGCGAACACTCACTGTCACAAAACAACTAACACTAAACGAGAGACTCTCACTGTCACAACCAACACCAAACGAGAGACACCCAATGTCACAACGCAACAAACACCAAACGAGAGACACTCAATGTTACAATACAACTAATATCAAACGAGAGACTCTCAATGTCACAACACAACCAACACCAAACGAGAGAAACTCAATATCACAGCACAACCAACACCGAACGAGAGAAACTGAATGTCACAACACAACCAACACCAAACAAGAGAGACTCTCTTTGTCACAACACAACCAACACCAAACGAGAGAGACACTCACTGTCATAACACAACCAACACCAAACGAGTGACACTCAATGTCACAACACAACCAACGCCAAACGCGAGACACTCAATGTCACAACACAACCAACACCAAACGAGTAACTCTCAGTATCACAGCACAACCAGTCCTAAACGAGAGACTCTCAATGTCCCAAGACATCGTACGTTACATAAAACTGAAATCGTCATAAGAGAAAAGTTCGGTTTCGGATATTATGGCATATTTTGTATTAAATCTATTCAATGTTTCACGTTTGTTGTCCTCGTCCATTGTTATTTAAGACAAAGGACGAGGAAGGATGTTTATATTTACAATTTTTACAATTTGGACTTTTCCTTTTTGTTTTTAATACATTTGTGGCATTTTGTTTTGCATAAGACATATATAAGACAATTATAAATGCATATAATTCCTGTCAATTGTTTGAAGGTATTTCAAATATATAGTCGTATATCAACACCACAAATTCTTCAAGCAATGCATCAAAGGATCTATTGATTTTAAGTTAATATACATGCGTCGCGGATGGGTCTCTTTTTCTTATTTCTCTTGAATGCATATATTTCCAGGACGAACTATTATTTCATCTTCTATTTATTTAACCATATGCTAACATAGTGCATTGATTTTTAAAAGCAATAAGTGTTTTGACATTAGCAAATAGTAACACATACTTTGTGTATTTATGTATTTTTTTTTAATATATTAAGATGTATTTATTCTTAAATATCAGTATTTGCTGCTAGAAAAATCAACAACATGAAATTACGGTGAAACTCAGTACCTATCTGATATGTTTATGTCAATTTTATAGTCCTATTTTATAGTCTGAAATCATATGTTTGTTCCTAATTATAATCATTATCTTTTTCAGCCCTAGTTTATGGTTGTAAGTAGGAATATATATATTATTACAAAAATGCAACCTGCACTTTTCATATTAAATATGTGTAACCTTAAGCTTTTTTCGTATGACCCTGCGATGTAATTAGAGAATATACGTTTGAAAATGTCGGTTGATCGGCCAGTCAGTCGGTTAGTAGAACATTTCCCGTCCGACCATTATGGTATTTGACATTGATCGAAAAATCATAATAACAGTTAACAACCACGATATATGAGTTATTAGTTGAAAAATTTAGGAATTTTAGGTTTAAGGTCGCATGTAACAATGATGACAAATCATTGTCGTACACATAAATCAATAACTGATCGATTGGACTGGATTATAACAGCTAAACAACTCAATAAGCTTTGGTTGTGGCCAGTAACTAAAGAACCTTAACAAAAAAGCATGCATATTTACAGATAAGTGTTTGTTAAGAGCTGATTTATTCACGTTTCACTTCTAAACGCAGAAAAGCAATTGTTTGTGTCAAAGTTGTACTAAGGATTCATAATGTTAAAAAAAAAATCGTGTTTTCGACGCGTGAATGTTCGAAAATATAGCACTGTAAACACAACGTATCAAACGCAAGACTCTGACATATTTACTTTTTTCAGTTTATATATTTGTAAATGAGTAGGGAAATACAATACGTTGGGGATAGTATTTGCTTTATATTATGACTACGTGTGCTGAAACGTTTGCAAATCAATAATGCGGTTCAAGACTTTAAGCGAATAAATCATGTAAAATGTTATCAAATTGTTTTCCAAGCATTTAAAACATGTACAGAAACTAAGTCTGTCATGGCTTGCAACATTGACACATATTGTGTCACCTGGAATACGGGAAAATCAGTTAAGTCGTGTGCAGAAAACGATTTGTTTAGAAATAATTATTATATATTTTGATGACATTTACGGACAGTATTTGTGGGTAAAACGGCTGTAATTTAGATATTTATAACAATGAAATACTATTTTCCATTTTTTGTAAAGGGTAATTAAACAACCTTAGTCAGATCAAGATTAAATTTAACAGAAGCTAGTATGTTATTCATATTTACTTTATACTGTTATTTAGAATATATGTATGTCAGGTCAGCTGCGTCATATGCATATTTCAGGTTATTTTGTGCAATGTTTTAGTAATGCATATCTCAGAAAAAGTTTTCCCACGAAAATGACATAAAATTCGAAAATGCAAATTATCATTACATTTATCTTCTTTTATTTTAGATCATGGTTCAAGTAAGTGAACAATTTTACCTACTTCGGTGCTTTATTGGAACACTTTATTTAGAGAACATACTAAGTCTGATAGAAAATCCCTTTTGTCAACTGTCTATTATGTCTGGAATTTTATTGGAAAAGAGGTCACCTCCTTTTTTTGAACTTTGGTAAACGGCTTCTTGCCAAAGCTTTCATACACTGTTTTCTAAACGTTGGGTAAAGCTATAATTGCAGGCAAGTAATTACAGTATATTTGTTTCTAGTTATGAAAGTTAGATTTGTTGAGAAAGGTCAATTTACTTTACACATGTTTTTTTTTTATTGTGTATATATGTTGACTGTCAATGAAAACGTACCACTTATTGATCCGATGTAAATTTCTAACAGCAGTCGAGCACCGTGTGGTTAGAAAAAGGTGCGGATGGATCAATATTGATGAAACATTTGCAAATGTTAATTTCATTGTATTTTATCATATTGTTGTATGTTTGAACCGGTTTTTTATTTCGCGGTATCACGCGTTACTAGGTTTGGTACACCACCTTCCATACGAACAATGCAAACGTTTACGACAATAATAAAAAAAAGCTTTATAAAATCGGTCATTATCATTTACAAATGAATAAGTTTCCTTCTTTAGGTACAGCCTCCAAACAGCCGGTCAATGTTTTATACCTGTCTATGTGAGACTCAGTGGAAGGAGTATTTTCCGATTACTTTAACTCCTCGACAGCCTAACATAAATCAAGACATCGCTGTTCATTGCTAATCAAATCGAATTAGCTGTAAAATGAATATATCTCTATATCATTTCGAAAGCGTTAACACATTTCTAGAAAAAAGACTAATGAATCCAGGCAGCTCCTTTTGCTTTTATTTTATGGCCCCTTTTTGTATAGGCGCCAAGATTGTCTTGGACCCCAACAATGACATATTAAAACGTCTATTTTTGTTTCGCTTCGCGTGAGTTACTGGTATATGGATAATGCAAAATGACGAGAGAGCGAGAGAGAGAGAGAGACAGAGAGAGAGAGAGAGAGAGAGAGAGAGAGAGAGAGAGAGAGAGAGAGAGAGAAAGAGAGAGAGATAGAGAGAGAGAGAGAGAGAGAGAGAGAGAGAGAGAGAGAGAGAGAGAGAGAGAGAGAGAGACAGACAGAGACAGAGAGAGTGTGTGTGTGTGTGTGTGTGAGAGAGAGAGAGAGAGAGAGAGAGAGAGAGAGAGAGAGAGAGAGAGAGAGAGAGAGAGAGAGAGAGAGAGAGAGAGATAGCATTCAAATACTTTAGCGTCCTTTCTAACTGTTATTTAGAAAACTGAAGCATCATTATATTTGAACAGCAGTATTCAGTAGGTATTTTAACAATTTTATTATTACAATGAAACAATATTCGTTATACATACAAATTAATTAACTTTAATATACTAACAATTATTATTGCTCGAAAAAGAAAACATGCAAATTGATAAATATCAATGTAAGTAATACCCTTACAATTGCATTACAGCTTTGCCCCGTAAGTATTGAATACGTTACTTTATTTTTCGTATTTAGATCTTAAAAGTCAGAACCGTTGACAAGTCCAGACTGATGTATTTTGCGATGTAAACATATACCTTTGATCATTGAAGACACATTTTGATGGCATTTAAGACAAAGCAATGAAAATGCTTTTTGATAAAGGGCATACATGTAAATGTTTTTAATTGTTCGGGGTTGTTTTATGTTTTTTTTTTGTTTTGTTTTTTGTTGTCTTAGATTGAGTCAATCTTTGCATATATGTCTGGAAATAAGTGATACAAGACTGCTGACAAAATATCAGATCGCAGTTTGTTTAATATTTACGTTAATAAATGGATATGTATGGGTAAAATTATTACTAACGCTTAAAGAATAAAACAAAAAGGTTTTCGGCATTTTTTCAAACAATTGAGACTTGTTCTATTGTAAATCATCTTATATGAATGAAACGAAGGCATTTATACCAAAATCAGCTGACTAAACCTATAAAAAAGCTCAAAACTGTCAATCTGTAAGATTGCAGCTTCAATACTGGATAAATTGATTGAACTTTCAAATTGATATCAGTATATAAAATGTGTGTTTTATTTGTTATATATAGCACCGACCCGTAAGTATAATTGTACTCTATTTTTTTAAAGAAATATTACCTTCAGCATGACTATAATGAAATAATGAAAGAACATACATCTTTTGAGTATATAACGAACACTTATAAATTGCCAAAAAGCAATATCCACAAACAGTTTGTATATACCGCCATCTTCTGCTTCAACACTGTCATTTAAATATTATAATTCAATGAAAACAAGCATGGAAAAAAATATAAAAATGTGATATGTTTACTGTGTTAATAATTATATCTATATCATTTTTACTTAAGCTTTTATTTCTTTACAGCTTATATCCAAGGCAAAGGTAGGTTTAATTAAAGAAAAGCACTGCCTGTTGTACAAGTTACACACTATGGATCAAAGTTAAAGCTGTACCCATATAATCATGTGTTGTGACAGCTGTCACGATAAATAGTGTTATGTAACCTTCATTGTAGCCACACTTGAGCCAGAGAGAAAGCGGGTTTAAGAACCACCATCTTGTTATGAAATAGACTTTTAGCCTGCTTTGGAATGAATGAATTATATATGAAGGATGCTACCTATGTGTATAAATGGATTGTGAACACTTAACTTACATTGTATGTAACCGCGACGCAAGATTACCGTTCGGTTGTTTCTCAAATGTTAGGATCTTATATTGCTACATGAATCTGATTTAGCGCAGTTTTATAATAGATATAGAGTGTGTTTCGAAAGGATCACCCTTGCAGAATGGAATGTAATATGATATTTTGATAGCGCTAAGTAGAGCTAGTAAATATTTTTCAAGAATAAAATGTATACCACCAGCAAAAATATAGCCATTTCCATTCTTGACTGCGGTAGACGTTACTGCAAAGGCGTTTCTTTTATGTGAACACAACCATTGTAGGTGCTTAACATAAATTAGTTTGTTAATTGTCATCGTAGTACAAACGCGCGCTACGTTTTATTTTATCTAGATATTAACTTGGGAGCTGTCCTACGAAGTAAGTTTCCAGAAACGTGGATATGGGAAACACACACAGTAGGGTGAGTACGTTCCTTTAGATATCTTTACTTGTATGCTTAAATTGTAATATACTACGTGTTTTTATATATCTCATAAATCAATATATTCATAAAAACGCTGTGTATCCGCATCAGACCAAATAAAGCACGCAATGATTAGACCCTCAGTCTAAATGCTCAAGTATCCGACGTACAATTAGAATATCCAGGTACGACTATGATGTAAAATGTTGATGCCTAATGAAGCAATATAACTTTGTTATTATTTGAACGGACATTGCTTACTAATTACTTATGTACAATCTATGAAAATACGTTACATATAAACTTAATGCAGTTTGTATTTGTGTTCTTTATTCTTACTGAAATTGGAACACATTTATCGAACTGTTGAGGTCGAAACAGCGTGTTTGCAACAATTGGATATGTAAAGCATACACTTATTCTTTTTCTACACAATAAATCCTTTGAAATAACCAGATTAATATTTGGTACCAGGACTCTGATGCTTTAAACATAAAACATTTGCTTACAGCTTAATAATGCAAATGTACCTTGTGATAATAGTTTTAAACATATAAAAAACATATATTTACTTCTTAGTTTCCAAATAGTTGTCAAGGTTGAAAGACATTGACACTTAAGTATTTTATACTATAAAGATTCTCTCTGCGGTATTCGCCCTATAAAGCTGGATAGTGGTATAGTAAATATGTAATTCAATTTACAGTGTCAGGTTTATTATGACAAATCCGATCTTAAACAACATGTTCTTGTATTGAAAAGGTGTAACAATATCTGTAAAATTAAGCGATTTTCACTAAACAACAATGATGCTATGCTCCGTACATATATCTTTTGAAATTTCGTTGGTATTTCCGATGCATTTCTTATAAATAAAGCATCATGTTGAACTCTAGAACTTACCATACATTATATGAGACTCTATTACAGCTATATTCTCGCTCTTCGTTTCTCTAATTATTTATTCCTAAGTGGCCTGATTATTTTAAGTCTTTGTCTGATTATTTGCTTACACATTGATGGACAAGACTTTTAAACTAGTATAATTCTATCTAAAAGTTGTGTACTTACACGCTCAACACTCTTAAGCACTTTTCATACAGTTAAACTTATCATTAAACGTCTCCCTAACTTGACTTCTAAAGACCAAAACTATTTTATTAGCACTTGTTTCTCTAAGTTATGACCCCTAAACACGTACGTGTTTTGATATTCTATATATTGATTGGATGCAATATTGCACGTGTTCACAAGCAAATAGGTAAGGGAATATGGTCATCAAGTCGAGTATATAAGCATATGGTTTAAGAACGACATCAATACTAATCATTTTATGAACTCAGTTATATGAAACAACTTTTGATCAATCGGATTAATCATTGTAAACCATTTTACAGCAAGATTTCCTTATGTTAAATGGCCCATGAATCTGATGTATCATCAAAAAAAGTAAAGAAATTAGGGGAGTTGGGTTGGGGATAGAGAGATGGAGAAATAAGGAATTTGGCGAGAAGAATACTGATTAGAGAAATAGAAAAAAATGAATGGAAGGGATAGGCGTCTGGGGGGAAGATATATGGAGAAAATAATAAATGGAAGGGCGAGGCGTGTGGGGGAAAGAGATATGGAGATAATAATAGGAGAAAGGGGTGGGGGGGATAATGGAACAATAATGAATGGCATGGGGGAGTTGGAGTGCCATAGAAACATGGACAAATAATGAGAGTAATGGAGGGTAGGGTAGAGATATGGAGAAATAATGAAAACATATAAAGTTTGAGAAAGGAAGGGGAAGAGATATAAATAAATACTTGCAGGGAGGAGGATTGGAGAGATAAAGAAAAAAATAAAGTAATGGGGTGATGATAGATTGATTTATAGAAAATATAAACAATATGCTACGGTCTGCAAATAAACTAATACACCACTTACAACGTTCAGGATAGTGTAAAATGTGTGTGTCAATTTTCTCTGAAGATCAAAATAACTTATATTATGTTCAATATTTTCTAACAACAGAACAAGTGGAGAAATTCATCTGACGCGTGAGGTACCCGACTCGATGACGTCATGGATTACATCAGTATTTGCGACAAATGACCAGAGCAGCTTCGGAATTGCAGAAAATATACCTAAGGTACAAATGCCGTACAAACTGTATAACGTATGTTGAACATTACCATCGTTAAATGTATAGCTGATTGTCTTGGAAAAATTCTAAGAAAATGTTTGTTATGAATACTAAATTAGTTTATTTTAGGAATAGTTGTCGTAGCGAGAGGAAGATAATAACATAGAACGATATTTGTTAGAAATAAAACCGTTTTTAACCCAAACTCTGTTATTCGTCTGTTTATTGGCATTAGATCTACAATAACAATTCAATATTATTTTCAGGACAAACATTTCAATATAGTTATTGGACAAGAATATTCCACAATCACTTTACAAAGCTTGTTTAAGTCTTCGTTTACACAAATTTCCACATAATGATTATTAGCTTGAAGAGAGAGAGATTCTGTCCAGTTTTTATCGTTTAATATATAATGATTATGCCTTTTCCTTCGTATGATATATTAAAATAAATAACGTTTAAACCAATAACAATGACAACTCCTTGCCAATATTGAAATGCAGGTCACTGTACGAAACGATTTCTTTATTACGATGGACCTCCCAGAAACAATCGTGCAAGGAGAAGAATTCCTTCTGCAAGTTACTGTATTCAATTATCTTCCAAGTACTCAACAGGTACGCTAGATATTATCGCATCGCTTTCTATTGTAATCGCTATGATTTTGTTATTCTTTCCTACATCAGCAATATTTAAAATATAGATCATTTAAATTGCATTCGTTTAAACATTTTTACTCGTCACTCAATGTACGTCATGATTGTGTATTTTGGCTACACATGAAGTCATTATCTGCTGTTTTACATTCCGAATCATCAAAACAGATACATTGTATACCTTTCAAAACTTCATATGTATTGTAAGACTGTGTATTGTATAAATTTGGTCGACATTTGTGCTGTTGTGCCATGTTTCTTGTTTGTGATGTTTTTATTTTTTGTGTTATATGTCTTTAGCATTTTCCCTGTGCAATTAAACGGGGTTTATATTTAAACATTTGGCTACTGAGCTTGTTTTCTTAGTTCATTACATAAGTATGGAATACTATTTACATTCAGTTACTTCAATTGTTAAACTTATGACTGACAAATAAAACTGTAATTATTAGAATAGATTAAAGAGACAGTTACTTTCCAATAACCACTGTATTGTACAGGTTTCTGTCCAAATTCAACATTCGGACGACATGAATCATCCTATACCGGCTGCATCTATTACAATTGTGGACTCAATAGGCAACACAATTGATAGTTTTATTCTTCTTTCGTTACAATTAGAGGTAAGTAAGACTGTTATGTACTGCTCGCTTACCATCATGCTACAAAACATTTTCAAACGAAGACTTATAAGATAAAAAAGGAAATATCAATCCTTAAGCCTCAATACTTAATTACTTACAGAATATAATAATGTACCTCATGACAAAAATTAAAACATAACAGTGATGTCTTTAACATTTATAATATAGATACTTATTTTATTTCAAGACATTATTGCTAAATCATTTAAAACCAGCAGTCAACACATAAATCTCCTGTAATACATTCAACATATAATAATAAAAAATATAGACATGACAAACAACATTGGCCTAGAAAAGCTGCTTTAGACATACACACTCCCTTCGTAAACCGCTGGCAACCAAGGCTCAGCGGTAACAGGAAGCTTGTTGAATGCGAGTATGCATTTCAGATTAATGGGATGATATAAACATAAAGGGCAGCCCAGATAATAATCTAATTCTATATTCATACCTTACAACATTCCCCATGTTGCGCTGCGGACAATTGTGTTTTGTTCTTGGTGATTGTTGCATATGTGTTCATCGGATTTTTTTTTCTTGCATGGACAAAATGTTTCGTTTAAAAAAAATGTGTTCACCCCAAATTGAGCCGGAGCAATTTAATACATTTGAAAAAAACAACATAAAAAACACAATACACGCTGTATATTCCAGGTAAATTCGGGAGAAGGTAAATCTACTTTTGTACACTTTACTCCAACTACAACTGGGAGGATAACAATAACTGCGGAGGCTAGAGCAGGGGATCTCCTCAGAGCTGCTGCAGTTGATAAAATACAAAAACAAGTGACTGTCGTGGTAGGTGTCCAACCGAATCTGCTCATCATAATTATGAAAAATGAAGCGAATTCTAAGATTGTTTAGGTTAAAAGTTTAAATTTGTTTTTTAAACAACTTCATATAACAAAAAAATGCTAGGTTTTAAGAGTTTTGCTGGCCCATTTATAGGTGTGTACAAAAGGGTCGTACATTAGAAAGGTACATTATATCGAATAGTAAAGATATCAATGTGTTTGTCAATATAGAATGTTTTACACTAACGTTCGCTGGAATGCCAGAGAATGAAAGCCGAATGAATTCTCTCGAAATGGATTTGAAATAGGCTAGATATTTCAAGATAAGATTTATCATCAAGAAAACCCATAATCAGTTTAACCATTTTTCTGTAATTTGTTACATTAATATATTACAAAATGAAACAAATGTTTAATGATGTTGTTTTCGCAAACTGAGCTACTCGGAGAAGGCAAA
This sequence comes from Mya arenaria, assembly GCF_026914265.1. Lineage (NCBI taxonomy): Eukaryota > Metazoa > Mollusca > Bivalvia > Myida > Myidae > Mya > Mya arenaria. The sequence goes on along the minus strand of NC_069137.1, from coordinate 2,127,243 downwards.
CAAGTTGATAGTTTCTTGTTTGTGTGTTGATAATTTGCATGTTTACGCAATATTTTACAGCCATATGGAATTTTAAAAAGGGAAAACATTCAGGAACTCGTCAATTTGACGCATTTATCCAGCCAACTGCTCACCGTGTCCCTACAAGACCCACAGCATATGGCCCCGGGTAGTAAAACTGTTACAGTTAAGATGACCGGTAAGCCAATCTCATTCCGTGTGTGCATTCAGAGATAAAACAAAACACTGTTGTTTTTTTGTAAATGCGCTTTTTATATGTTTTTGCACATGTTTTAGTAATGTTTCCATTCCGGTACATTCTTAGGTGCATTATTGCGTCCCATATCATTACGTTATCTTTTGAAAGGGTTTTATTTGCAGGAAACCTTGAATACAAAAGTCATATGTCATACCTTGAAATGTTTCAAAATAAGTCACCCCATCTCTGATGTGAGTAATTGATAAATTTAAGTGAAATCATTATTAACTGGTTCAGGGAGCTGGCATATGTATGGTTCAGATATCGAAGCAACAGTGATAAATTCATAGATTACATGATTTCATGGCAATGTATTGTACCAGTTAACAATTTTAACAGTGTTTCTTTTTCTTTTCTTTTTTTTTGTTTATGGGGACGACCCTTCAACATAACAACAAAGTACATAATGTTCGTTTGTTTGTGATATTTTATTTTGTTTGCATGTCATAACTAGTGATTTAAGTTGGTTCAAAGGTAGAGCTGTTTGTGACCATTTCATTTGACTTCCAATACTTTTATTTTTAGTGACATTTGCTTCAAGCTACTTGATGTAACCTGTTTATTTACCAAATATTATATGTTTAGGGAACTTCATGAAGCCAAGCATTGATGGTCTACAGGGGTTGCTGAAAATGCCGCACGGTTGTGGGGAACAAAATATGGTTGACTTTGCACCTGATGTTTACATTGCTAAATATCTGAAAACGGTTGGAAAGCTTACTAAGGAGATAGAAGATAAGGCTGTGCAGCAAGTGAAATTCGGTAGTATACCTAATCTCATCCGCATCACTGTTAGTGTATCATGTTCGCAAGATTAATACAAAATTAATAAAAATAAATCAGAATAACAGTAAGACTATAAGACACATTTCATATTCAATATTGAACTCTACTGGAGAAAATATATTGATACTCTTTGATGTAATTGTATTTGAGTAAATGTAATGCCTGAACTACTTGATTGGCGTCAACACTATTGGATTAATAGAATTTCAGGCGAATAACATACAGTACATATTGTTTACATTATAGCAAGCTCGTCTTCTTGTTATTTCAAGACTAAAATCAACAAGACAAAATGTGTTTCATTTCGCGAGTATCAAAGGAAATGTGAATCAATTTCAAGCATTTTTTTAAATTTTCGTTTCATGAGTACTAAGATTATTCGCAGACTAGTAACATTCGCAAAAAACAACAAGTTATTCATTTCCATAAAATAACTCTATTGACGACCTATCTTAATAAAAGCCCTCAGAAATAAATGTTACACTACGTTTAACATGTCACGTCCGATAGTACATGTTTTCTATTGATTTTAAAGGTTATCAGAACGAACTTAGAAATATGCATCAGGATGGCTCATTCAGTGCTTTTGGGGAACGCGATCTATCTGGTAGTGCATGGTATGAATATTCATTTTAGTTTACCGTTTTTACAATGCTAAATACAGGGCAAAGCCAGTAGTCAGAAATTCAAAAATAATCACTTTATAAATTAGCTACTTCCAAACAAAGACGTATGATTAATATTTCAAATGCTGATGTTATCACCAGTTAAGTCACTAAACAGTTGGTAAAGTACAAACGCGTCCTTGCTGACATGTAGGATTTTAAAACGTTCATTAATGTATCTGATGATAAATACTTTTAAACCTGGGTAAATAATATGTCATTTCTGATTCAGGTTAACTGCTTTCGTCCTTAAGTGTTTTGGTCAAGCACGCTCAATAGTAAAAGTAGATGACCAGGTTTTGTCAAGATCTATGGTATGGCTTCTTGGGCAACAAGATCAAGACGGGTCCTTCAGAGAACCTGGGACATCAATGAGATGGGTTGACCAAGTATGTTTGACATTTAATTGAAAAAATACCGTAATAATATAACCGTACAAACGAAATAATCAAATCTTCCTTATCCATGAAGCATTTGCCTTAAGATGTTTGTTTATGTGTATTGAATATAAATTTTGAATTCAGCTCATTAATTATTTCATCGATGTGAATGATACTAGAACATGTTATCGTTTAATCTACGAAACATACCTTTTCAGTCAGGAACAAAGACCGGTGTTTCTCACACAGCGTTCATTTTGATCGCGATGCTCGAAAACAGAGGATTCAAATTAGTAGCAGTAAGTAAAATAGCTCCAATACAATTCAAAATACTTGCAACAGACTTGGTTTACGTAACGACATTAAGAAAAAAATGTTAATACACGAATGAATAGAAAAGAAATATGTTTTTGTAATTTGAAAATAAAAAACGTAGTTATGTATATCAGAAGTAAATAATTATTTCAATTAAAAATAAAAATGAACAAGAAGTTGCAAATATGTTTTATCATCTGCCCCGGAACATGATTTGAGCTAACACTGTATATAAAAATATTTCTTGGAATGTTTCCACTTAGGATAGAATCAGGTCGGCTTTGCTAAAGACTATTCAGTGATTTGAGGAATATACAGAATCAGTATACGAAATAAAGAGTGGCAAATCATAAAGAGTGTCAAACCAAAAACTTCAAACAGGTGGAACCTCAGTAAATGATGAACGATGAAATATCGTCTTTGAAAACGGAAGTTTTATTAACGTCTAGCCGGCTGTTTTCTATACTTTTTGACATCACTTGCCTGTGTTCGAACCCCACTAATTCCAAACTACTTTTTATGCTATACATGTTTTTGTTTGAAATTTTATATCATAAATAACATAATGATAAAATAAGCGTTTTCGGATGCAACAAATTTTTGGTGGAAAAACATGAACGAGTAAATTAAATTAGGATTTGCACCTCTGAAGTTATTTGTTGTATTATGTATGCGAAAAGCTACATAAACAAGATCAGTAGCAAAAAGTTTTAACAGACACACGGTTTAATGGTATAGGGTAAACGCCAAAGACAAGAACCATAACATTTCAAACATGAAAGAACCACACAAAACTCCACAAGCAGCACAGTGCATACATACTTTATATAACAAACATTTTGAACGTATTTGCGCATCGGACACCGGTGTTTAAGACTCTACTAACTGAACGTTTGTAGTGTTTATATTCACTATTATATATAGATGGACAAGAACACAATAAATACGACAATGATTCTAGCGAAAGTGCAATACTGACTTGAGTCATTTTATGCCCTGTTTCTAAAATCTTGAAATTTTAAAGGACATGTATTAAGTATGTATTCTTTTGTCTTAACCCTTGTGAAATGTTCACGTACGGCAGCATCAGGTAAAGGCTTTACAAAAATCACATGTAATGTGTTTGATACTCTACTAACTGAAAGTTTGTAGTGTTTATATACACATACATTAAACGATACATTGCTATATAGATTCAAACAATCAAGCGTACACGCAAGCGCCTTTGGTAAAAAAAAACGTTTTCTGCTCTCTGTAAGTCGATAAAAAAGAGGGCAAGTTGTTAAGAGGGCAATTAGTGCCGAGACATGGCATATTTAAGTTGTTTTTAAAACCTGAGAGTCGTAGATGGACGAGAACACAATAAATACGGCAAGGATTCTAGCGAAAGTGCAATACTGACTTGAGCCATTTTATGTTTTGTTTCTAAAATCTGGAAATTTTAAAGGACATATATTAAATATGTATTACAAAAATCACATTAGGAGTATCGTTGTCGAAAACAGATGAATTTCCAAATCACACAAATAGTAAATGTGAAATAATTGTCATGAATCTGTATGTATATGAGGTGTGTAATAATATCATATGAATACCATGTCTGTTATATAAATGCAGGATTCCCGTTTGAATAATGCAATCACGAAGGCAATGCATTATTTGGAGGCCCAGATCAACGACCCACACGACATGTACACTGTTGCGGTGTTATGTTACGCCTTGGCGAAATCTGGCAGTAGCATAAGTCCGTCTTGCTTGAACAAATTACAAACTGGAGCTTTAAACCAAGGTGAATATTTGCTTTTCTTTTCTATATGTCGAAAGCAAGTAAGTTTTTCATGCTTTCTTTCACTGTAGTTTCCCTTACGATGTAGGTTTTTACGCAATCACTATGTCGAATAAATGTTTATATTCCACACAAAAATTGTTACTACCCATTCATATAATACAAAAATACATGTTGACTTGACATCTGGTAGTAGCGTAGCGTAGCATAAGTCCGTCTTGTATAAATTTCACGCTTGAGCTACAAATCAAGGTGATTATGTTCTTTTTATATTTAGATCTCAAGATGACATATATGATTTTATATGATTGCATTCGTCTTTGTTCCCCGATAGGATGTAGTTTTTTCCGCAAAATGTTAGTCGAATTGATATCTATCATACTTTTTCTGCCCACCTTATTATACAAAAGTATCGAATTCGCTTGAAAATTGACTTTAAGATTGTACACAATCTCAATTCAAGTGACACTTGTATTTAAAATCAATGCATACACATGTATAACAAACATAAATTTTGAATGATAGATATTTAACTACGTACTGAAACATGAATGGAAAATATTTATTACTGATAACAAGATTGTAACCGTGTATTTAATAGCTGAATACGAACACATATTCAATGACTGTTGGGACCTAAAATATCTACATTGATCAACTATCGTCTCATACGGTAGAAGTATCGTGTTATCATTACCTTTCTTTCAAATTAAACACGGTATACAATTGTATTAGTTGTGGAACTTTCCATTTGCGAGTAAGAGTGAACCTTTTAAATGATGATACACATATCCTTTTCACAAATTCATTTGTTATTAGCCGTAAACTTTACTACAAAGTAACAATTTATATATATACATAAACATATTTATAAATACACATGTATTTTTATCATTACCACTTAGGTGACAAAACGTATTGGCAACATTCTCGGATGGTAAACAAACGGGCAGACTCGAAAGCGGCGCCGTCACGGGCTCCATCACGTGATATTGAGGCAACATCTTACGCTCTTCTGACATATAGTGAACTCGGAAAACGGAATGAGGGACGTAAAGTTGTCAACTGGCTTGTGTCACAGAGGAACCCGTCAGGCGGTTTTGCATCGACTCAGGTAATTCAGAGCAAACGTTGAATTGCTTTCATAATCTATTGAAATAATGTAACATTTTTGGAATAATGTTATCAGTTAAATAAGCAGGTGTCAATGTCATGAGAAATCTCTAAAGATGTGTACACATTTAGAACCTAAGCAATGGAAATCGCATGATCCTGTATATATAACCTTGTACATCATTAAACATGTATAAATTCGTAGAATATGATGTCATTGAAACTACAAACACACATCAGGCATACCAGACAATCCATGTGCTAATATCGAATGATACAAGGATGAAAGTTCGACCCCCCCCCCACCATAGATTATTAAACAAAAACACTACCATGAACATCACTCTTCTCCACAGTTTTCCATAGCGTTACCAATATATTAACACTACATACATGTCACTATGGTGTAGCGATAATACAATATGCTCGAACATAGAAACAGTTCAGATTAAAACCCGACCTAGGGGTTATTTTATAAATATTGAAAAAAAAAATATAAAAGTTTCAATCAAGGTCATTGTTGATCATGCATGTTTTCACAATAACTTGACAAAATAAAATGTATCAATTGTGTACAGCAATTTGAAAACAAACACTGACAGTGTTGGTTAAAATTTGATATATTTGACGTTGAAAATAAGCGGAAGCAAAGATTTAAAACGTATAACAACTTTTTTCAAAAGTAATTATCGAATAAATATTAGCCAACTAATAACTATTTTGGCTACCTTTAACCAAACCAAAGAAAAATCAGTATTACGCTTGGCTGCATATCGCAAACTCGAATAATAGTCACCTGATAGAGTACGGCAGTTATTGTGCACCGAGCAATGCGTAAAAAATCTTTATACAAATTGGAAATATCAACAATGCAAAAAGCTGACTTACTCATGTATTTGTATCGACCGATTGTTTGCCTGCACTGATTATTGTAACGAGTTAGTCGATGAAATAAAATGCCTTTTATTACTACAGTCTGGTGGCTTGTTCATCGAATATGTCAAGTAAGATATCGTTCAAATAACTGCCAGATTACCAACATATTTTGTCTATATGGTTTTATTTTACTTGATGTATATATTTACCTAAATCGTTTTTATTTTCAGTTCTATTTGACACCTGCTCTATATTCATGTCGATATTTATGTATGTATTTGTTTTATAGGACACTGTTGTGTCGCTTCAAGCTTTGTCCGAGTTTGCAGCCCGCGATCCAATGGCCCCGGGTGCATTTCCCAACTACGGACTGCATCTGAACACGACTGGAAACAATTTCGTGCATGAATATCAGATAACTCAGGCAACCTACGATACCACTTATAGTTTCGAGGTAAGGTTGTAATGTTGGTTAATAATTAGACAAGGCATACTTAAATCAATATGTTTCTGTGACCTACTTTATCCGTTTGAAATTTTGACGTTGCACTGCTTTCGTTATGTTTTACTCTTTCAAATCTTGCGTAGAAGAGAACACTCATTACTACAATAAATAAATAAATACGTCCAAATCTGAAATGGTCAAATTTCAGCTGGTAACATGTATTAACATCAAGCATATAGAGACTGAGAAATACTTTGTTTGTCTGTCAAAACGGAGCGCATCTAGACATACTATTTCTAAACTTTTTTCTGCTGTAAGCAATTAAATAAGTCCGAAAATGATTTTATATATCTAAATCCATTTGCGCTTAAAAATATTCTGGTAGAATAATGGAAATGCTTATGCATATACCTGTTCGAACGTATTCAATATTCCTATCGAATTCTAGTCACGAGATTCTGCTGCATCATTTTTGTTTAGATAATCTAGACCTTATGTAGACGTACTGTTGGTATTCATGTGTACATGCTCTAAGCCATATAAATATTGTAACAGAATAAACGTATCGTGTCGAATCGTGTATTTCATTTTTTTTCTATTACCACATCAAAGAACGAGATATGCCGTTTGTACATATAAAAATTGATTACCCGATAAACGATAGTTTTAAAACTATGTATATTCTAAAATTTGACTAAGTAATTACATAAGTATTGAATGTAAGCCATAGTTTCGTGTTGCTTAATGATGTTGTCATTCATAAAATTATATAACTGAACTTTGTTTTTGTACTCATTTACAGGTGCCGTCCAACGTGCCGAGCATAAACATCTACACAACTGGTGAAGGAGTTGCGGTGATTGACGTATGTTGTTGTGTTTATAAAGGGTTAAATCCTACGTGTATATTTGTTTGTGACAACGTCCGTCTAGAATGGATAGTCTTTTGATACTTCGGTATATTCTTTGTAACTTAGAGTCAAAGAAGTAAAAGATGTCTTCAGAAGTTCAAACAGCAATATGTGATTGTTGATTTTTGGATAATAATTATAATTCGATATATTCTGTAGCATAACTGTTTATAGCCCGAGGTTGGTAGCATCGATGTTTTAAAGGTCATTGACACATTTAAAAAATTAGTGATGTTCGAGTGATAATGTAATATGTCGACATCAGTTCACAACAAGCTTTACATCTAGTATTGTGATGCCACAACGTTTAAACTTTGATAAGCGTTCAGCTCACATGATGATCGTGTTAAAAATACATCTAATGAACTTTTTTTCTTAAATGCTTTGCATTTTGGGGTTATACTATTAAAGTAACAATAGAGAAAAAGGCAATTTTCAAGTTTTGTTACTTTTCCTGATCAAAATTAAAAAAAAAAACACCACTTTTGTTTTATAGAATATTGCCTCAAACGATCTTTCAAACGGTTGCACACTTTTGAATTAAGTTTTGGAAATGAACAACACACTGTTTATTTGTTGAAATCTCGATTTTCGAACGTTTTCTTGAAGCTAAATGCTTAAACATTTGAGTTCGTACTAAACAAATTACAAATAAAATCAACTGCTCGAACACAAATTCGGTGTTATATCATGTAGTATTAATTGTAGGATATGTATTGCACAATGACAGATGTCGAAATAATATAATCTGGGCAAAAATATACTAATCGAAAGGTCCTTCTTCGGGTTTCATCATGTTTGCTTTTTAAGCACTGCACGTTGAAATTTCATCGTTTTTGTCTTGGTTGAACATTTTCCCTTTAGGTTTTGCTGATGTATAATTCAGGACAGCAGCAAATGTTAACATTAAACCAATATGCGAGTTATATTTTTGCAGCCGTATTTTGATTTAAGGCACAAAGATTTGATTTGCATGAAAAATATACAGAAGTGTTGTTCCGTCTAAACGTCTTTTAAGTATCTCATCCGTTTCTTAATAAAAGCTTGATTCTTCGAAAATAAATGTTCACAGTTGTTTGTGACTCTTACATTTTTTTCTAATAGTCAGCGCATCGAGTAACAAAGTATAAGCATGTGTTATATCACTACATACAAATCCCTATGTTAAGAAAGTGTGCGCCATCATAACATTTTGTTGATAAAACACTCATGAAAAACAAAATAAAAATCAACATTTAAATGAACAACTACAGATTAGGTACATCTTATCGTGGCATTTTATTGCTGATTCTATAGAAGTATAATGTAGTTTATATTGTCACCAAATAGTTAAAGGAACCACCACAAGAGATGTCACAATCCTTATATGTGATAGACAGTTTTCATATTGTTGATGGCCCTTGCTCAGTGTTATTTTTTGTGTAATGTGTATAAAGCATATACTATATAAAGCATATTCATTATTGTATCTTATTTCTTAGATTTAAAGGCTTATATAGAAGTATAGTTTATATTACCATCTAAAAGGCTGAGGGAACGTCACAATCCTTATTAGGTATAGAACGTCCACATTTTTGGATGGTCCTCGTACATTGTTATTTATTATTGTATCTTATATAATGCATATTCTGTGTTTGTTGCATAGTTTTAACGGCATGATACAATGTATTTCAGGTAACGACCTCCTACTATATCCAAAGCGACCTGCAAGACCCGCACATCAGTATAACTTCAAACATTATAAAGGAATCTCTTAACTCTCTCACTGTACACAACTGCATGCGGTACTCCTTAATCAATTATAAATAAAACTTTTTATCTTGGCATGATATATTGAACCATGTTGAAACGCATTTCGATAGTATCTTAAGTAACCCTGCTTGCTCAGTCAATGGGGTAAAGTTTATACAACACAATAACAATTCATATGTTTTATTTCTGCGATGTATCATCTGTATCGCCAAGCACAACTGGACTGGGTAACAGGTCATGCAAATACATACACTTAGGCGTTCTAATCACATTGCTAAACATCTACAATACAGTATACAACTGTTTAATATCAAAATCAATCAAACATTATTCTAGCCACATTAAATGAATATGTTTCGGTCCAGCTCGTGTTTCATTTGTATTTAAACAGTCAATACATATTTAAAACATTAATATATTCCTACAAAAAATATTCTAGAAACATACCATAACCAAATGTTTCGAATCAAAATTGACTCAAATAATCTTATTGTACTTACATGGGTAAATGTAACCCAAAACATCTCTACACAGCTTCGAATTCCAATAACTGCATACAGTTGTGATAACAAAATGCAATGTAGCAATAAAATGCAGATAATAAAATGGTAAATATCAGCCAGAAAATATATACCGAGAACAATAATTCAAAAACAGAAAGAGAACGAATAATGAGAATTCCATAACACTTCGGAACAATAACTGCTACACAAACCTGTAATAAATATTTGTCAAAGTATATTATTACTTATTAAAAGTATACAACAAGTTTGTCTGAGATATTCTCCTATGACCTTCGTTGGGGTTGTGATTTTTCCTTCACAATCTTGCGTGAGAGAGAAAACGCTTCCCTATAATAAAATAATAGATACAACGTCTAAATTTCAAACGGTCAAATAAAAATGGGTCACATTAAACTAGCTAGCTTTGCTTTTAAATCATATGCGAATCGGTCTTTGCATACCTTTCTTTGATGATGTTATAATTTATTATATAAATGTTTGCATTCATACTGTTTGATAACAAATATATAAAAACATAGTATAACTATTTAGGTAATCGATGTGCAAATTAGATTTTCGTTTGATCATGCAATTGGCAGTCATGCTAATTTTTAATGCCAGTTGACTTAACATAATTTAAGGCTTCATTTGGAAAAGTATTGCTTGCCGGATACCAATATCTAAAGGGAAAAGTCAAAACAGATTATGTAAGAATTATCGCATAATGTAAATATTGATCTTTATTGAAAGCAAACATGATTTGGCATAGTTTTTTAATCTTTTTTTTATATACTTTATTGTTCATACACCTTAAACCCTGCACATCATACCAGAAAAAATGTGGTCACCAATAAGAACAAAAATGAACGTACGTGTACATCAGCTACCTTAGGTAAGTTCAGCTTTATATAAACATTACTATTCGCCTAACCTTAATTGTTTGTCTATTTTATTTTAATTTCAAACAAATACACTTTTACACATACAGTTGGACAGGACCGACGCCTAGCGGTATGCTGCTTATGGAAGTCGAAAGGCCAACTGGTATGATACATTTATCTTATCAGTCTGAGAAAGCAACGTAGCTTGTTGTTCAATTTTTGATTTCTTCGTACAACAAAGCATTGTTTCGACGCCATTTAAATATTTGTCATGTCTGTCAAGGGAAGCAAAATTAAATGTTTTATTCAGAACAACAAAATAGGGTCAATGTGCATGTACCTGAACCATTTGAGCGAATGCCAATACTACTAGTTTATCTTTATTTCAGGCTTCATGACGGATGTCGACAAACTCAACGTACAAACCAGTATCAAACGACAGGAAAGGAACGGCCGGTTTCATGTTCTTTACTTTGATAGTGTATGTACATGCTTTTTTATCTTAAAATAGGAGGATGTTGTACGTTAATGTCTACTAAAACCAATGACCATTGCTTCTTGTATTCAAATGAAAAAGTTGTACACATTTAAAGTCATTACGTTCCTAAATATTTCTTCCTTTTTGTCAATATGTGTTTCAAATTGCGTGTTTACTATGGACATATATATATATATATGATATTTTAGCTAGCGGTAAATTCGCATGTGTGTGTGGATGTCAAAATGGATCGTTCGGACCCTGTTGTGAAAAGCCAGCATGTCATGTGATGGTATATGACTACTATGAGCCATGTAAGTTGACATCATTGAGATAATAATATACGTGATTCTCTAAACATGAACAGCTTTATACTACGGCGCTGATTCTTATCGTATATAATCGTAGCCGAGGCTCTGGGCTACTCTCTGAGATAACACATTGGAACCGATCAATATGACATGCTCTGTGGATTAACTCGAGCTAGCCCCTCCGTCTTCTTTGGTGTAACGCTTTGATTCCATTCATCGTGGCTATACAGCCCCTTTTATTAAGCGGTGGGGGCTTAGTGTTTTAGGAGTTGATTGGCTTTATTGTTTATTCCTTGGCTTATACCTCGATTACTAATGAAGGCGAAAATTCCTCTTTGGCTTCATAGCTTCATCTTTAAACGGTACGGTGGATGCGAAAAGTTTATCGCAGCCAGTAGCGGAATTTACACACACAAATTCCTTTTTCGTCTATGAATTACTTTTGAAAAGGCTGAATATGGAATTATAATTTAGAAACAATACCGACCAGACAAAACATTTTTACATGAATATGTTGTGCTTAACATAAACTGCAGAGTTTAGGCCATACTACTGCGATCAGTGTTAACGATATGCCAACGTTTATTTTATGTAAAAAAAACAAAACAAAAACAAGAATAGTAATTGAATTTCATTTATAATAGTGTAACATGACAAACTGTATTCGATTTGTATGTGAACCATACGCTAACTTAGAAGTATTTTTTATGTTCACGAACTACAGTTTATTATCATATGTTGCTGTGGTAACCATGACAATTGAAATTTTAGCTTACCAAGCTGTTACAACCTACGAGTCAGGGATTCTAAAAAGCACCACTATTTGCCAAGTATGTCCCTTGTGTGAATGGTGCAATGAGCTTTCCTTCCCGCAGGTAAGTTCAAGTTTAAAGTCATAGTGTGTTTTTTTTTAAATTATATTGTCTTTACATGCATGTATGATTATAGAAATATGTGTTGGTTATTATGAACAAAATCGATGCAAAAAAGAACGAAACTTAAAGCATAACAATCAAAGTGGTTTCTTCCCATTGCCTTAAGCATCCTTATGTGAGGCAAAACTTAACAAATGCCGTTTTCACTCAGTATCTATTGGTTCCAATTTCCGGATTAAAAACTACATATATGAAACATAATGCTAGTCCGCTTATCTGTGGGTTGTATCACATCGATTTGTTACGTACATAACGTATCTTTCGCATGCGGTTGGAGGTCGAGTGGTGTGATGTACATTCACACACAAAGTGATAACTGATATAATCGCACATATCATCCGACTAGCATAGTTTGTCTTAAGTAAACCTTTAAACGATTTTAAATACAAAAGGAAATAGTTTGTTTTGTAAAAACATTTACAGTTAAACGTCCTATTTCGTTCGCCTTACTTTTCAAAAGTATATTTGCGCATGCGCACTACGCTTTTCTGTAGTAAAGAATACGACAAGTCAGTGAGTAATACATATTAGTCATTCTGGTTCCACTTTATGTTTTAATTATGCAATTTGTTTATGGAAATTAAACGGAATGATCTTCATCATAATAATTATAAGATTTATATCATTTTCAGATTGGCGTTGGTCGGTAGAGCTCTTCTCAATTTAATTGAAAGCTTGGTCAGTGTAAGAAAACTAAATAAAATTCCGAAGTTTTGTGGTTTCGTTATTGGTATTGGTGACCCTATATTAATCATCCTGTGTGTGTGTGCCGTCCTGAAGACATTTTCTACATGTTTTTTTAAATAAATTTCGTCCCATTCTAAATACCAACTGTTGGAAACGTTTTAGTTGTGTATACAGTAACAATGCGCCAAATTATGACGAGCAATAGTGTGTGCTATCTTGAGGTCTCGATTTAGAACCCTAATTTCAATTTAAACTTTTGGTGTCCAAAAAATGAAAATGATCCAGTTCTCATTCTATTTTCACTATATGCATAAAGGGAACGAAGCTGATACTAAATAGTAATAATTCAGAAAGAAAACACCTTCTTTCAAACTTTCCTTAAATCAATGGTAAGCAATTACTTTAACGCTAAATTTTATACCGTCAAGTGAATTTGGCTTTGTCATTTGTTGAATCTGTACCTTCTATCAGCTACTTTTGAAAGATAATACACAATAATTATGATTATGTCTTCATGTTCAACCTGTTATGGTAAAAGCCTCTAGAGCTTGGCCCGAATTCCCCCACAACAACAAAAGAAGCGTACAACATCAAATATCCCTTGTCATTCAGGCAACATATGTTTTAATTTGGTTTAACAAACAGGTATCGTGATGATCATTTTACTGACATCAAGATATTGTATTGTGGAAATAAATAGTAACTATTCCTGTCAATATAAAATGGAAATATAACTGAGACTCCAACCTACATATTTTTAAATTTTCGGTAAAAGATAAACGGTTATATTAATTTCATTAGATTAGGTTGGTGTTAACATTACCGTCAATTTAAATCGCCAAACGTAATGCTCAATTCTAACATCAGGAAACGAGTACATTCGAAAACATACATTACGGCAATGAAAACAATTCACAAACTAGTATTTAGAATACAAACTTGAGAAATTTCAAAAAAATAAGCAAGTACTTTGATTTTTGTTGATTTTAAAGTGAAATATGTATTTGGTTCAAGCAGGTTTGAGAAAACGGACAAGATGATCAGACACAATTGTTTATTATAACTGCCTTGGATTGCACAGAAGTGAAAATGGTACCCCGAAGAGTGCATCTTGTAGGGTGTAGCGTCCCATAAAGTACGAAAAGTCGCGGAATTGGGGATAATTTGACGCACCTGACGTGACCAAATAACGTCCTATGCACCCCGACGAGTGCATCTTGTAGGGGATACCAGCATAGTCACGTACAGGGATGCTGAGATATTTTCGACATAAGCTACCCCATTTTGAGGCATTTCTTGCAGCATTTTAGCCTATAAGAGGGCATAGTAAGCGAATGGAAACGGTGACACAATGACGTCAGAGATGGCATGACGTAGGGAATCAAGAGACCTAAATTTCAAGACCAGTACCGACCACCTACTATTTTTAGTTCCGGAGATATCTTCGAGATTATCTCACCCTTACAAGATCTACAGGAGCGCGTTAAATGTACTACGAAAAGACTCGAATTTGGAGATACTTTGACGCGCTAGATACCGGTGACTTAATAAAATCCCAGGCACAGAGTTGAGTGCCTTTTGTAAGGTATAGCGTCCCCTAAATGACAAAAATGGTCCCAGCCTCGTAACGTTCAGGGAGGCTGAGTTATTTTCGACATTAGCTACCCCATTTTTGAGGCATTTTAGCGTATAAGAGAGGTTGGTTCTAAGCACCTTTCATACTGACCCCGATATTATTAAATTACCGTCAGCTGTTTCGCATTTAAAAAAATCCCTCACAGATTGCAGTGATATGTTCCTTATCCTGATATACTGATTAATCTCACGGTTATTTTCAATAGAGGAAAAATGACTTAAATATACTTGGGACAAGACAGGAGAAATTAGCAAAACCGTGAGTATTCGTTTTCGGTAAATGTAGTAAATTAAAATCATGTTACTACATATCAAATTTAATAGTATGTTGTTGTTGATTGTATTATTGTTGAATTGGTATTATTAATTCCCTGAAAGACAAAATGAAAGAAATATGTTTGTTTTAAAGTACTTCTCTCCAACCCTTTCCTTGCCTCAACGTAACATATTCACAAAGTGTGTATTTTGAGATAAGTTACATTCTCTTTTATTCATGCATTGCAGAACCGGTTAAAATACTTCGAGCCTCGCGAATATCGAGCAAGGAGAGAATGCTTTTTTGAATGTATTTTTTCATTGATACGTTAATTCGTTTAATAAAGTCATGATTACCTTGTTTCTTGTTTTCAACGTTATCTCCAGTAAAGAGGAGTAGGTATTGAAAGATGTTTTTTCCTGATTTCGGCAAGCCTCATTACCTTGCAACGCAGGGGCCATCGGGTCGGATTTTTATATCCGGAACGGAAACATATGAGATTTATTATTAAACCCGTGTTAAATCGTCCATATTGCCATACCAAAGATCACCCAAACATTAGAAAAAGTAATAACTTTGGCTGTTACTCGGCATCAAAATAGGAATACATAGTGTGGGAGGGTGGCGTGAGAGATGTGTACAGCTAAACAAGTTAAAACTAGTGAACCGTTAATATGCTGACCGTTCCAAGATGGTAATTTCATTATTTACTGATCAAGCTATTTGTTTCATGTATGGTATGTATGTCGTGCTTCCACGTGCTGTGTTCAGTATATATTGGCCCCGAGCCTAGCGCTTTTAAATTAATTGGTTTCTGCTTTATTCGACCCTTGAAATAGAATTAGAATTTGATAATAATCCGCGTTCTTCCCTGCAAAAGGGTCCGTTTGAGTACCGCTGAACTTTGTTGATAATGTGTATTTCCATGATTTTGTTAGATTATTTACCATTTAACATGCTACTACAAATGCTATTAGTAGATATTTACACCACAACTTCCATTCCTGAAATAACTGCCTTTCGGCAATTGCGAATATTGTTCGATGAACGCAACAACTTCGGATATTTCCGGATCGCGAATCATCTCATAACAATATACACGAAAAATGAAAATTGTTTATCTTGTAATTGTTCGTATTTTGTCAGCAGATCCCGAATCAATTTTAAATTAAATAAAAAAGTAGACAGAGTTAATTTATGATATTTTAATTTAATTGTTGTCATTAATGTTGCAGTTTTACGTTTAAAGGTGATTTCAAGTGGTTGATCTTTTCCCGCGTTATTGTGACGTAATTTAATAAACTGTTTCCGGTTACGGTCGGGTCGTCCTATTTACAGAGTGGAGAAATATTTACTGTAAGTTTTCTATAGTGAAATGAAGTACTTTTCAACAATTCTTGAATAAAATAATCGACTACCGACTATGAACGCAGTTTGACTGGTTAAAGTACGCATTAAATATTTCGGACCCCAAACACTTTGACCAGCCCAACTGCGTTCATACCCTTATAATGACATCAACACCGTAATTTATTCTTCAAGTGCTATAACCATTTCATCGCATTTTCTCGACAATTCGTTCAAAAAGTAGCATTTATAATAGTAAAATAGGTATAAATGTGAGGTTTGTTACACTCAATTTGTAATAATGTTTTCTTTGTAAACCGATATACCTCCATTACTGAAATAGAGTGTTTTTGTTAAGCTAATTAAAATAAAATTAAAAACTGATAAAGAAAACATTAATATTTCTGAATATCTTTCAATTCAATTTTAAGATTCCTGCATCCATTATTAACTAGATTTTTGGTATAGATAACCTTTGATATAATTTTATGAATATTCAGAACCATGTACTTCGCTTTTTTATTTTTCCACAATATTTATATAACTGAAATTGTCTCAGCGATTTATCCCTGCACTCTGAAGTAATCTTAACGATATGAAAATAATGATGAAACATGCAAACTACAGGACAAATACAGTGTCGACACAATTGACAAGGATTCCAAAATGCTTAAGAAATGCACAACGCTAAAGTCTAACACATACTTAAAAAGTTACATACAAAAAGTATATAACAACAGCACGGATAACGCATGCAACAAAGTAGTTTGGTAATTTGGTAAATGGGCGTTTACACTAGTGTAAGATTTGTCATATTTGTCGCCAAACATAAATTACTTAATAAGAACTGTAAACATTGAGGTCCGGCAATTGACTTTAGACTTTAGTTATCATCATTCGAGACCGAATTCTAAAAATGGAGTAGGTATTTAACCGGGTATTCGGTATACAGCGGCGCGATTACTGTCTCGCTGTGCAGCAAGATTGTTTAAGGACTCGATGGAGAATTCCCCGTTAGAAAAAGGTGTATGGGTTATAATGCCATACACGCCATAATGTGCACATACCATATGTTTTTCGTTTGTCGACTGTTACTTCATAGGCACATATTACACTACGCAGTTAGCATCGAGAGCAAGCAAATTGATCTAAGTATTTGACTGAATTTTAAAAGGCGGTTAGGTTTAGTGGAGTTCTGTGCTGTTGTTCCGTGTTTTTTGTTTTTGATGTTTTGGTTGTGTTCTATGTATTTGGCGTTTACCTTTGCCATTAAACGGGGTTTAAGTTTAAGTATTTGGCTACGGAGCTTGTTTCTGTATTTTTTTCCTGTAAGTTGCGACCGATGTTTTTAAAATTAATTAGGTTTGTATAACCAGAATTCGGATATACATATTTTTTATAAGTTTTGCCTTTTATTTGGCTTATTGCGGTAGCATCATAAGCGGTGAAAGCCGCTTCAGGTACAGCTAGAAATCATGTTTAGATTATTTCCATTTTCTTCCACGGTTAACATCATTCAAACACGTGTAATCATATCACAAATTAAGTAGAAACAGGGAGGCGCTTCACCGTCATTCAATTCAATTAACAAGTTATCTCTTCATCAGTATTTGTGAAAATGCAACACTTAAGTTTTGCTAGCGTTTAACAAAATCATGGTTTGGAAGGTTCCAGTTTTAACTCCTCATACCATGTTTGGAGATTCATCTCTCCAAGTGCTTTTGTGGTCACCAAGTGAGATGTTACAACATCAAGACCGTTAATCCCCAAAGTAAATAAGTTTTATCCCTAGTTTAGTCATTGTCCATCCCCTACCTGGTTGGACTGTTTAACCTTATATTGATATTGATATACCTTATATCTGAAAATATGTTTAGTTCATTTCAACGCCTATAGTGAAAACAGTTCAGTTCCAGTCAACGTTCATGAATTACATTAGTAATGTTTGGTTCGTTGTTTTTTGTTATTTTTGAGGAGTGTGAGAAAACTATCTGCCACAAGTAGTTATAGGTATAATATCCAATCGTATCCAAAGGCATGCATTTTGAAAAATAACCTGAACTCGCTGATTATATTTGTGTACTATATGACGAGTCGTGACATGTCATTTGTGATTAGAAAAGGCTTACTCATTCATGCTATTATTTTACACAAAAATATAACGACTGATTTGAGGTTTTAGTTTCATTAAGGGCATTTAACAACAATTGAGAATCAAGTTATTACAACATTATCTTAATCATTCTCGCTGGAACAATGTAACGCGAGAGTGTGGCCGTGTGTTGTGGGGATAACCGAAGTAACTGAAGGAAACGCACTTGTCCGGCTTGCTGACTAAATACAGTCTCACATGCGGCCAGACCGGGAAACGAACCAAGCTCGCCTAGGTAAGAAGCGAAAGCGCTTACCACTGCGCTAACCGGATAACTTTTAGTTTAAGAAAGAACATTAATTTAGTGCATCTGTTAAAATACAGTCTATACTACCGTAACCAGTCTATCACTCTAGAATATATCCGATGACGTCTCATTTTTTTTTCAGTTTTATGAAGGCTTCATCACCTCTGTGTTTTAAAACAATTGTTTCATTACTTGTTAAAACATCTTATATATCATTAATTAGACCTGATTGAGCGTAATTTAAAATTTGATTTGGCGATTTCAACGGATTTAGATAGATCCCTATTTTTGCATTTTGTCTCGCCATGGCCACAATTGTCAATATTTAAATGATTTCTTGGGTCTGTTTTTTCACATACCAGTTTCTGCTTAATTAGGTTTAAGATTAATTATTCCTCGTTTCTTTTCATACACTTTTCAATGCATCGTGTGCATTTGCGGAAACAGGCCCCTCCGGGAAGCCATGTGGCCAGCAGCACGCGCCCTTACCCAGCGGCAGCCCTATCTGTGGCAGCATCGATGAAGTTGCGGGGTCGCGCACAACAGCCTGTGCCAATTGGCGCCTGCCACTTATCTTCCGGTCTACGGCACTTCAGACGGTCCAAGCACAGTACCGGCACTACTCGCGGCACCCGGTCAAGTAGTATCAGCACTGGCAGCGGAGCAGCCCCTAATCGCGGCACTCGGCCAAGCAGAGTCGTAAATAGGGTTAGGATTGAATGGTCAGCCACCGAGTTCAGGTCCACAAACCGGTAATTTTGACATGTTTTTCAGTCCTGTGCCTATGCTATCCGCATCACTTGGTATATCGGTAAATACAAAGTCCAAAATTATTGCTTGTCAGTTTGTTGACCTTGGTCAGCTTGTAACTCCTGAACAGAATGAATCGCCCACCAATCACATTGTATTGGCCCCTTCTGTCGAATTTGCATATAAGACTACCTCAAGGCGCAAAATTAACTCTATCGAAGTCCAGACTGATGCATTCTTGGTTTACTCTAGTGTTTATTTGCCGGGCCTTCCCGAAAAATATCAGGATCTTCTAAAATACGCCAGATTAATAAGAACAGCATCGAAAGGATAAATATGGTTGGTTGAAATATGACGAACAGTTTCGGTATCGTCAAGCCATGAATCCCGCCCGCTCTAATGCGGAAGACAACCAAGAATTGTGGCTTCTTTTTATCTAGTCCGCTTCCAGTTAATGGTGCCTCCAACCAGCTAGTGAGGCATTGTTATAACTTTAACACAGCAACCAGCTTCCGATCTAGATGCAGAGTTGCCCATGTGTGTTTAAAATGCTTTAATTTTCATCCTTATAGGTTCTGTCCGTCCATCACCCGTCCTTCTGTTAGTACAACTTCCGCGCCAGGTCGCCACTTCGGTGAATGGTCCGAATCCCCGCTGCGCGGACAACGCCCTGCAGGATCTGGAAAGTTCCCCAATGGTCCCTTCAGAACTAAAAAACTTTTGAATCGGTATCCAAATAAGCATGTTGCTAAAATGCTTTTAGATGGGTTTCCAGAAGGATTTAGGTCGAAATATACCTGCCCAAGATTAGGAATTGAATTCAAAAACTTATTGGCAGCTAAAACTCATTTTTCGGAAACTCTTAACATAATAAACAAAGACAATTCATTATACCGTATGGCCGGTCCTTATGGAACCGCCTTTAGTTAATGTTCGTACTTCTCCAAAAGGCGTTATTGCCAAGTCTAGTGTGGGGGGGGGGGGTCGCTTAATAACACACTTGTCTTACCCCGAGGGTAAAAGCGTAAACGAGGGGATTAACCATAGCCTGTGTTCGGTTAAATATACTTCGTTTGGCACCGTAACGGACATGATATTAAATCTTGGGGAAGGGGCATTGATGACAAAGCGTTACTTAAAATCAGTAATTAGATTAATGATAATTCATCCAGCCGACTTCCACTTGCTTGGTATGAAACTCAGGGACAACTATTACTACGACAAATGTTTATGTTTCGGCTGCAGCTACGCCCCTACTCTATTCGATTTTTCTTAACATTTTTATATTGGGCAGTATTCGATGCTTCTGGCTTTTAAAAACACAATAGATCACTATTTGGACGACTTTATTTTCGCTGCACCTGCAAATTCCAACCATCGCACGGAACTCTTGGGTAATTTTCATTTGATTTGTAATACCCTCGGCGTCCCTATTGCCGAACAAAAATCTGTGGGCCCAACAACTCGTTTAGTCTTTCTTGGCTTATTAATAAATTCATCAACTGAAAATATGTATTCCTCGGGAAAAAGGATGATTTAATAATTACAATAAACTCGATGCTTAGAAAAAAAAAGTTCAATTGCGGGAAGAACAATCCTTGGCAGGGAAATTAAATTTTGCCTCTCCGGCAGTGCGTGGTGCGCGTGCCTTTATCCGCCGGTTTTACGACGCAACGTCCAATGATAAATGAAAACGTTTTTATATCCGTCTAACAGTCGCATTAAGATAAGATGTATTGGTATGGCTCAAATTCTTCTCAAGTTTTAATGGTAAGGTCAGAATCCCAGAATCAATTTGGCATTCGAGTGAATCTTTGCAATGGTTGATTGACAGCGCAGGGACAGTGGGCTTAGGCGCAGCCTGTTACATGCGGGGTCGATGGGCTTTCTTTCAATGACCCGCGTCATGGAAAAACACTTATTTGTTAAAGGATTTGGCTTCCCTAGAGCTAGTCACGGTCTTATTGGCTGTTAATTTATGGAGCGAACACATTGCGAATAAAAAAAAATTGTCATGCGGTCAGACAATCTTGGCGGCCTGGTGCATATTCTTAATAAGCAAACTGCTAAATTAAAACCAGTAATGCACCTCTTCAGGCCTTTTATATTGTGCATACTCCAACATCACGTTCATAGCTCGCCACATATCCACCAAACTTCAAGTAATATGTGCTCGTAAGCGCTGAGACAAGTTCCGGCAAGCGGCGCCAGAGGAGAACCAGTGCCAGAACCAATCTCCAAGGCTTTCATGTCAGTGATTTACTCGACGAAGCTGATATATTATCAATTGTCTCCAGTTACATTAATACAAGTTTGTCATACACGCAAGGCATTAGTGCATGCTCACTGTTCCGGTGCGCACATCAGCTTATTGAATACTGGCCCCCTCCCGTAGACCACATAGTTTTATCCATTTCCTTTTTATCACTACAGAGCCGTTCCCACAACACGGCCGCTTATACACAGCTTACATAAGGTGCCAATGCAAACTTGTGGGCGTATTCGATCCAACATCCAGTTTTTAGTTTTAAAAATAGTAGACGGATAAAAAGGCAGTGCATCTGCATGGACACTCGCTTACCTATCACGCCTCAGATTCTATGTTCCGTGTAAGGTGTACTTCCAGTTATTTGTAGAAATGCTTATGGACAAATACTCCTTTCCACTGGCGATTCGTCATATCGGCGGCCGACGTCTCTGTTTGCAAGGAAGTTGCTCAAATAAGGCTCCGTTTTTCAAAACCAGACCAGTATAGGACGTCACAGTGGATCAAAATACAGGTTTCTAGTAGTCCAATTTGCCCCGTGACAGCAATACCCAAACACCTAAGTATTTGTCCAAAATGCGAGAGTCCCCTATTGTGTCATTTCAATGGCTCCCCAGTCACCACATACCAATTCTCGGCAGTGCTAAAAAAATCCCTCTTGCACTTGGACGTTTGTTACGCCTGCTTTAGCTTTCATAGCTTTCGAATTGGGGCTGTTACTTCCTCAACCCTAAAATGGGTTCATTTGGATGAAAGTAAGCTTGCCGGTAGGTGGCGCTTTGACTCTGTCCGCACGTACATACGCCCAAATATGGTTTCCTTCCTAGAATACTATAAACATGCTCATTGGACGCTGTACACCAGGGTCACTCATAAATGCAATTGTGTTTTTAATTTATTTTAGTTTGGATGTTTGTTTCATCAATAATCTAACAAGCGTTCTGGGCTAGCCGCAAAAGTCCCGGGGGTTCAAATTTGGGGTTTCAAAACCTAGATATGTGGTGGCAAGGCTACAGTGGTCTTGGGGTTACAAAGTGCCGGAACAAACTAAGGACTTAAACATTAACTGTTAAAGATAAGGTCTCCCCCAAACTTCATTTTAATTCACTATGGAGCTAATAATATCTGCGAAACAAAATCCGTTCAAATATGCAATTTATAATGGGAATAGTTAAATTTATCAATCTGAACATATCCAGTACTATTATTATTTGGTCTCAGCTATTGCCTAGAATGTCATGGCGCCATAATACAAATTTATCTGCCATGGACAATGCAAGAAATATAATTAATAGCTTTGCAGCAAGTCTGGTTTTGAACATGGGGGGGGGGGCAGGTACATCAAGTATAATCACATAAAGCTAGGCGCTTTTCGTCTGTTTTCTGATGGGGTACATATTTCTGAATTAGGTAACAGTCTTTTCCTTAATCGCATCTCTGCTGGAATCGAGTGTTTTACTACCAGTGGCCACACTGTAAACCCCCAATAACAAGTTGCTTACCAAGTCCAGGGCCGTGTGGTATGGCCCCAGGAGGTATACATACTTAATATTGTGTTACATTTGTAGTAGAGCTCAGGTCGCTTCATGAACGGGGATTATGAAGTTAATCAAATGGTTTTAGCAGCTTATAGTAATAAATAAGGAGTTGAATTATTGGGTATAAATTCTTGTCGCTTCGTTTTATATTTTTGGCCCTGAACCTTTGCTTCGCGCAGGTTCAATTTGCGCGGTGGCGATTTACATTTAGTTAATACTTAAAATATTGAATACGCCTAGGTAGCTCAGTACCGCTGTTACCAGGGTCTATATGCTGATGGTGTTTAAAGTGTACAATGATAAATATACCTATAGCATAATCGATAACTGATAAATACAAATGGTCGGATAAAAAAACAACGTATTATACACTGCAGCTTTCTGTTTCCGTATTACACACTAGACACAAGTACTTTTTTCGATCGCACATGTTCGGAAGTTTCCGCCATTCCAATTGTATTTTTTAGATTGACCAGGTTCATTTATAAATGGTAAATTGTGTTATAGTTCAGTTGTATATGACAAAATTGTTTTTTAGTAAAGTAAAGAAATTTTTAACAATAAATTCCATTTGCTACATGCTCGATCGGATGATATATGATATATTTCACATGTACAAAGTAATTTTTACAAACGCTCACTCGGGACAAACCTTCACTATCAACCATAACGACAGATCGCCACAGAAACACAAACGTAATCGGATTCGTGTAGTCAGTGACAGTGACAGTGCATGAGTGCCCTTAAATCAGTTCAATTGATAAAACTCACATTTACAAACTCAACCGATTTCTTATTATAAAACGGCGGGCGTTTACTTTTGTTTTAGTCAATTCATAAGTGATGTCACACAGAGTCGCGTGAATTATTTATATTCATACGCCATTTATATTTTGTATTTTACATGGATACTTGGTACTATTTTGTATCGGTGCTATCGTGTTAGTTGGTTCAATGACATTAAAACGTAAACAAAATTTTCTGTTTTTATTCAGAAATAGTTTGAAGGTATATAATAAAAGAACAGTTATGTTAGTCGGTTGATCCATGGTGTTGTATCACTTCGTGTTGCTTGTGGAAGAATCCGTATCGCACGAGACCAAACAACAACAAGAATCAACAAACTAACATAATATTCCCTATATGTCAATTCTGACAACAAAGAACAGCTGATGATGAGTCTATTAAGTTGTCAACGGCAAAGTGCGAAATAATAATCATTAACACAGTTGTATTTGATATATCCAATGAGGTGTTGTTTCTCGAACACACACGCGTTGTTTGTAGGTCACAACGTGTATAAACCTCATTAAAAAGACATGTTTACCTCAACTTTTTCTCACACACACCCACACGTTTTTCATACTTGATGTCTTCAAAAGCATGCTGCGTCCATGTTTTTCCCCCTCCCTCGTGTTTTTCTGCAATTACATAAATGAGGTTGTCTGTTATTGGTGTTGTAACAAATCCTCTGTGTGTGTAGATCATAGGTTCTCCGGAGTCCCATTGAAGTTTACTTCTATCAAGATGGTTGCTTGCTCCTATCCATAACGACATATCTGCAATATTTGTGAAGTTTATCAATTCGAACACGAAGTCGTCTTCGCTTTTATCGGAGATTGAAACAAGGTAACTTCCATATGCACGGCAAAAAATTTGTGCATTAATCAACTTTATACTTGTAAACATAAGATAACAAGACGCCCCGAAAGAAATCCACCCGGATTGACATGTTTTCTCAGGCGGAACTGAAATCGCATATATTGCTAAACCGTGCAATGCTGACCACCTTTCATCACCGTATTTGTCCTTAATGAGCAAGTCACATACTGGACGTTGTTTGAAGTAGCGTATGGTAGCATCGCACTGTGGAGTACCTCCATATTTGGAACAAAGACCCAAGCACTCTACAGCTGAACGAGCAGTGACTCTGTTTAATTTTGTTCCAGAGAAGACTGATATTCCTTCGAGTTTTTCGTATTTACTCAGTTGCAGACCTACTGCAGTTGTTAATAACATGTTAGCAAATGTTCCGAATAGGCAAGCTAAATGCATGGCGCTTCAAATTTAACGATTTATATTATGTTTTCAATATTTCAACCTTCTAATCTGATGAGATGTCTGTATGAAACGATGATATCACCGGCCGTGCCTTCCAGATATTAAAATATGTTACGATTTAACCAATGGAGAAATTTTCTAGTCACGTGACAACCCAACATAAAATTAGTTTCAATCTGTATATTTTAATATCAGATAAATATTGACGGTGGTTGTTATTTGATTCAAGCGTTTCAGCAATTATGCAAATTGTGTTCTTTTAATGATGTAAGGAAATATTTTAACAGCTTTTCATTTTAAATGCTTTTAACAGATTGTTTCAAAGAATTGACATGTGATAAATTTTTCATTTCAACTTCATTATTATAATTTTCAAAATATATATTGACATTTAACACTGGTCACAATTTATTCGAAAAAATAATGTATTTACTGTATGGAGAAGATAATGACTTATTTAAAATTCAAAAACGTACATACTTCTATGATTTCATTCTGGAATATGGTTCCTAACATTTAACTTGATTTAGGTTTTCATGAATAAGTTCGTTGTGTCGTATTTTACTGTTATGAAAGGATTTACTTTTGTCTTAAAGGTAAAGTCTACTATTGCTCATGAGGAGTTTTTTTAAAACAATGTAAAAACAAAATAACGACCAAACTTCAAGTAGTATTACATGCGGCATTAATTTCAAAACGCCTGTGAAAGGGAATATAGGGTTTATACACCTTTTTAAGGTCGTTACCATCTACAAAGGCCCGCACAATTGTTTACAGTATTTTTAGGGCCTTTTGCAGATGGTAACGACCTCAAAAAGGTGTATTATCGCTATATTCCCATGAAATACACACCATGAGTAACTTTTATGTTTAAAAAAGTTGTTAAATGCTACGAACATGCAAAAACATTTATTTCAAAATAACCTTCAAAACAGATATTTGTGTGACGACACGAGTGATAACATTGAACAAGTGTTACATTAAGCTCGATTAGGGCCGCAACATGACTCGACAGTTGCATTTTTGTTCCAACACTTTTTTGTTTAGTGTTCAGTCGTTTAGAAAGTGTTTGTTTTTAGAAATATACTGGATTACTTGGATTATACACACACAGTAGATATCGGGTAATCGATTTATTACCGATGTATTACTTATGTAACATTTGTATGTTTTGGCAACTAATTTAAAACGGGAAAAATGTTTAAATGTTCTGGATAAAATGTACAGCATCTTCAGCATCAGAGGAAAAAAAATTGTCATTGCATACGATGTAATGGAATCATGTCCATTTAAGCCGTTTGTTCTGATTACAATCGACACAAGAATTAAAGGTGGAAAGAGTCAAAGGTTCTAGACTTAATCGAAGTGATTTATAAGCAACTATGAAGTCAAAACAACTGCAGAAAGTACAGTCTAGTAAGTCACCTCCGCTTGCCAGGTAAAGACAACTCAGAAGAAAATATGTTTGTTACATTTTGTTTATTTCATCTCTTATAATTGTATACAGCTATACATGCTGCAATATGTTTTGTGCAAACATTTGCATCGCGGAACCACCTAGTATAACTTTTATTTATTGTCTCTATGTGCAAGTCCAGCAAGTCGAGCACGATGCAAGTGCTATGGTTTAACTGGTTCCAAGCCCTACTGATGTGTATTTTGTGGTCACAGAACCAGGCTTTATTAACCCAGTTTTTCATAGTGCCGTGCAAGTAATCCGGCGCTCATTGGCTCGCGTTTGACATCAATCGCATCATTTCTCAAAAGCTTTCCTTAATGTGGCAGGCGTAAGACGCAGGAATGCAGTGCGTCCGTGTTTATATTAGCCTTAATGATTAACGGGGGAGCAGTGTAGTGTATTTGTGTGTGTCGGGGTAGAACACGCCGTCCGATAAGCGCAATCTGTAGAGCATCATGCTAATGTCCATCCCTGACCATGCAATTATTTTTTCCCTTGTTTACTTAAGTTTGCAATGGACTGAATTTAAAAGAAGAAAACAAAATATTGCAGAATATACGAGATATGGAAACCGACCTTCATAGTTCACAAACAAATCAAATTCTAGATACATTAAACAAGGAAAAAGAAAAAAGAAAAAAACTTAACGAAGAAAATATAAAAGGGATATTAATTAGATCAAAGGCCGTATGGATCGAAGGGTTTAAAAAAACACTAAATATTTTGCAAATTAAGAGAAAAAACGATCACAACAAAAAACAATCAACCAGCTTAACATTAATGACAATCTTGTATCAGATAATAATCTAGTTCCAGCTCATGCAAAATCATTTTATGAATCACTTTATAAGAATGATGACTATATAGAATATCCAGAAAATACCCCCTTCTTTCAAAATGAGAATAACTGTCTTTCCAATGAAGATCATAGGCAGGAATATCTTACTGAATATGAATGTTTTAACGCTTTATACGCAATGAAAAATAACAAACATCCCGGGTCGGATGGTCTGACAGCGGAATTTTATAAAACTTTCTTGAACGAAATAAAAAATACTTAGTTAAGTCTTTAAATTATTCATTATAAATTGTAAGTTTGACAGAATTGCAAAAACAAAGTATTATTACCATTCTTCCGAAAAAAAGATAAAGATATAACTCAAATAAACAATTGGAGACCAATTTCGCTTCTTAATATAGATCATAAAATAACTTCAAAGTCCATTGCCAATAGAGTAAAACCATTCTTACAGAAGAAATAAATTGTGATCAGACAGTATTTATCAAGGGGAGATATATTAGGGAAAATGTCAGAATTGTTCAAGAAGTAATTGATTTTACAAATGAAAATAATAAAGAAGGTTTGATATTCTTTTCTGATTTTAATAAAGCCTTTGATAGCCTCGATTACAATTTCCTAACAAAATGCCTTAAAAAGTTCCATTTCGGCAACGATATAATAAAATTGGTTCAACTATTTTATACAGATGCCAACGGTTGTGTTACGAATAATGGTTTTTTTTATCCGAGTTCTTTAATATACGTAAAGGTGTGAGACAAGGATGCCCCCTTTCCCCGTATTTAGTCATTTGTTGCATCGAACTATTGTCTATTGAAATCAGTTAAAATGATAATATCAAACATATATAGGTAAACAATATTGACCTAAAACAAAATCTATTTGCGGACGATGCTAGTTTCATTTTAGATTGATCAAAACAATTATTCGACACTCTTATTAAAACTTTAGATAATTATGAAAGTATATCAGGATTAACTCTAAACAAATCAAATTGCTAAATTTAAAGGCTAGGATCACTGAACGATAACAAAACAAGATTCTGCGACAGCAATTTCGAATGTAACATGAACACAGCGCAGGCACTAGGAATTATATTCAGTAACAATTCAAAAGTCATTAATGAATTGAATTTCAAAGATAAAATGCTGGAATTCGAAGCCTGTTTAGAACAATGGAAAAAAATGAAATCTTTCGCTTTTAGGAAAAATAACAGTTCTGAAAACGTTTGCAATTCCAAAGTTATTGTACCCATTAACAGTACTAGAATCACCCTCACATACATGTTTAAATGATATTAAACAAAAAAATGTTTAAATATTTATGAGACAATAAAGGTTTCAAGAAATCAGATTATACAAAGTTATGAAAATGACGGTTTAAAAATGCTTTACGTATTAAATTTCGAATGTGCAATAAAATCAAGTTGGGTTAAACGAATGCTGTTTCAAAATGGGTAAGAATATATGAAAATATGATGGTCAAATTTGGAAAAAAATTGTATTTTCAAATGTAATCCAGACCCAAATAAAATTGATAGGCTTGAAATTAAATCGAAATTTCTTCGTGATATAATTAAATCATGGACCAGTGTAACGTTTAGAAAAGAAGTAAACTTTATAGCGAAAGAAATTATTTGGAACAATAGTTACATACAACAACAAAACGATGACACATTTTTCTATAAGAATTGGTACAGCAAAGGTGTACAATACATTAAGCATCTGTATAACTTTCAACAAAAGCAGTTTTACAATTAACGACCTCCAATTTGTGTTTGCAAATTCTAGATTTTGCAAAATAAGGTACCCTTTAAATACGGTGTAATCGAATACTAGCCTATACTTTAGTTAGAAGGCTTCATTAAATTATGATTTTGGTGTTTTTTGTTTGCGAAATGTTTTTGGAAGTTTGTCTAATTGACCCGCCAACTTCGGGCCCCAGCGGGGTTTTCGCAGAAAAACACGGGGTTTTTCACTATCCCGCGGGATTTTTCTCCCGTTTTTCAAAAGCTGGGGAAAAATCCCGCGGGGTTTCAATAATACAAGATTCAAGCTATTTTAGCTCAAAACAACATCTTATATCAAAAGGAGCATTATGCTTCGACACCGGAAGGGAAAAAACGCGAAACAAAAAAAACCCGCTTTTCAGTACGGGGGTTTTCTCCTGCGGGATAAAACTCCAAGATTTTACCGATAATGCAAAATCCGTAAAAACCCCACTTCTGAGCCATTATATTATTGTTATGATGTTAATTATCACTTGTTTAAGGATTTTGAAATACTTGCTTTTTATTTAAAGAACAACAGAAATTTTATGAATGTTTTTACGGGAGAAAAACCCAGCAGAACCTGTTTTGACTATTTTTGATTTAAAACGCGATTATTGCACTTCATTTAAAGCAAAAACAAATGCTACTACATATGTATCTTATATGTTTCATATAACAACCATATTAGTTATGTAAATGATATTATTAAAGGTAATTTAACTAATTTCGAAACTTATGAAATAGTGTAATGTAACATTTTTTAAAAAAAATAATCTTCCTTTTTTAACCGTCTTTAAAATACTACAGGAATGTAAATTATACGTGATGTTAAAGAGTTGTAACGTTAAAAAGATGATATTGCTTAAAATTGTTTAATTATTGGTACTTGAATCTGACTTTAAACCGGTTTAACACAAACATACAATTACAATAATCAATACCAGTGTACATGTATCATGCTGGAAAATTACGAATGTGTCAGACGAATTATTTTGTTTTTCATAGAAGATAAACAAAATCATCGAGCTCTGCAGAACGATGAATCAGAATGACTGAATGACACTAAGTTTTGCAAAATGGATATATCCCAAACTTCCATGGAAAGTCATATATATTTTATTCTATTGCATTTTTGTGTGACTTTTTGAATATGTATCAGCTAAGAACACAGGTAGATCTACTTGACACAAACAATTTTAAGTAGGACAACTCTTGGTTATGCACCAGTCAGTTGTAACCGCCTCCGCCCCCCCCGGTCCAGGGAATGGCAGGGACTTTGACTTTCGGTCCAGCTAAGCCCGGGCAAAGGCCCATTTTCCCCAGCTATCCCCGGTATACACCCAGTCTCGGGTAATCATGGCCTCCCCAGTTCCGGAGAATAGAGGGGACTTTGACTTTCTGTCCAGCCAAGCCCGGATAAAATCCTTGTCCTGCAGGGACGAACTGCCGGTAAAATCCCTGCCAAATGATCCCGTACCCCAAGGACCCTAGGTAAGGCCTCCGGTAATCACAGCCTTCCCATGTCCGGAGAAAAGCGGGGACTTTGGCTTTCTGTCAAGCCAAGCCCGGGTAAAATCCTTGTCCTGCGGGGACAAACTACCGGTAAAATCCCTGCCAAATGATCCCGTACCCCAAGTAGTCCAAATAATTGTACGTTGACAGATTTTTTTTATGATTTTTGATATGGCAAATCCTTAATGTACAAATTGTTTTGTACCAAAAGTGGGTAGTTGTTCCGGGTTAAAGCATATTGCGTCCATTAGATATCATAAAAACAAGTAATATTACCAGATTATGTTATTTCATATTAGTTCCGTACATAAAAAATAAGTATCCAACGAACAATTATGAGTTTGACGGTCTATCTCAAAGCTTGTCGGAGGTGGCCGACTTATTACGATTGGGTCGAGTTGATCCGTTTGGCATAATTGTTGTCTGTGTCAGTCAACTTTCTTTTTATTGGAAAGGTAAATGTGTTTTAATGCATTAAATGCTTGTTTTGTGCAAAATAACTTTTCTTTTACATGGTAAATTATGAATATAAACCTTTATGATCAATTTCAACCATAAAATACTGCACTTCATACAATTTCAATATTTTTCAAACACCTCCGGTTTTTACACACACCCGTTCAGACATTAGGGATTGGAAGAAACCCGTATAACATGTCTATTATTTTAGACTTGTACCCCAAGGACCCTAGGTAAGGCCTCCGGTATACATGGTTTCCCCACCCTCCTAAAAAAACCTCGAGAAAAAAACAGCATTAAATTTACTCTAGAACCTTCCCTTGTTACATCACTTAGTTGTCAACTAGACCTTAGTGCTTGCAGATCTATATATCCTGATACAACTCTGGCTTACTCAATTAAGTTACAGATCTACTCATTGTTAGTATAAGGAAAACACGTTATTATAAGGAAAACACTTAATTCTGAACAATTTTTTAATGCTCAAATATGGTACAAATAGAGCCAACAAAATCAAGTGCAGCTGCAGGCTGGGACAGGTTGCAGGTGTTTCTGTTTCTTCTCTAGTTGTGCTCTGAAAAATATAACAGAACAAATATCTCTACATGTTTACTATTTATAGATTACATATTTGATTGTTACCACATGTCATAGTCTAATTACTTAAAGATTAATTAGATTTTTTGGGAAACCTACCAAGTGTTAATACCATACTATGATCAATGTATGCACAGGACCTGCTATTAAATTTTACTGTACCTGGGAAATGATACAGCAGCCTTGTTCCACACATTGTGATGTCTGGGGGTGGAAGTGTGATATCTATGTTTAAAAAATAGTATTGTATAAATATATAGAGGATATTAAATGAGTGTATGTTTAGTATTTAATTTATTGAACGAGTTGGGTAAATTTAGTTTTATCCAACGAGTTCAATACATTCAAAACTAATAACACACAAATTTGATATCCTCTTTATCACATAAACGTCCATAAGGTCTTTTTATGGAAGAAAATTTTATTTCTGCAGTCACGCTGCCCTTCGTTTTTCACTTGTTTAAATGTTGTGTTTTCTGCAAGTGATCAATACTTATGAAAACATTCAAACAAACCTGTATAATTGATTCTGGCAACACTAACAAGCAAACCTTTGTAACTGTTTAGAATAATATACTAACTCAGTAACTGGTAACAGTAACAAGCAAACCTTTGTAACTGTTTAGATAATATCAATACTAACTGGTAACAGTAACAAGCAAACCTTTGTAACTGTTTAGAATAATATCAATACTAACTGGTAACAGTAACAAGCAAACAATTGTTTGTAACTGCATGCTGACACTTTCAACTGCGGGAATGAAATATTTTCCATGTTTAATCATAACATAGTGTCCAGTGTTATACCTGCAGGCAGTTATAAAATTAAACCAAATGGTATATAATTTTATTGCATTTCTTGAAACAGCTTTGTTTTCAATAATTTGATATTACTACATTAGTCATGATGTATGTTAGTCTTTTGCATCTAAACTAAAATGTAACTTTGTGTTAGATCTTATTTTCATGTGTTACTTACGTATGCTCTTAACATTAATTACTGTTTTACTCATTTATCTGTCAACACGCTGCATGCTTTGTTATTATGCATGCATGTTAATTACATGCCGATAAAAGGCTATACATAGCTTGTGTTGTGTTTTTGTTCTATATACCAATGTGCGGACAATAAACAAATACATACATATGAGTATTGCTTTTGAAGGATCCCTATTTTTCATGATTGAAATAAAATTACCTCGTCTCCAGACTGGCTGCCTGTAAGGTAACTCCATCATCTTCTGAATCAATGTCCTGCCCCTCGGTCGAGTCAGTGTTCTACGTCATATCTCCCATCTGTGCACTAGTGTCACCAGGCCCTATACATCTGAATAATAGTAACAGACCATGTGTTAATTTGGTAACACAATATTTCACCAAAACATTTTCAAAGGTCATTTACCTTCCAACACTGATTAAAATGGGGACAACTGTCGGTCACAGTTGACAAGGCAAACAGTTACTAACATGATATATATATATATTTATACACATGTATGTCAATAATTCTCGAAAATTATTCCACCGCCCCCCCTCCCTCACCCATCATGAATATGATATCCTGGCCTCAGATCCCTCCTCCTCCTCTCTTTAAAATGATCCTCTTTTTGCCATTACTCTGTCCTCTCCATTGAAGTTAGCCTGCAATTTAAGAAAGGAAACTTTAAATTTCACACAAAAAATGGCACTTGTTTATACCAGCACAATTGGCATATATGACAAGAGCACCACCTGCGGGTTCTGAACGCTCGTCTGATTATATCCTTTTATTGTAAATTTATTTCATATTGTTCATTTGAAAGTGAATATTCCAATGTTTAAAAGTGATAGCTCTGAAAGTTTTCTTGTAAGTGGCCGTCTAAGCACATTATTTTAATTAAACTTAAAAAAATTAGACTATAGTCCACAAATACTAAAATATCCCCCATCCTCCCCGTTCCCTTCCAAATGAGTTTGATATATTGAAGGCATAATCCTTTCATTTTCTATGAAGAAGCTTAGTGTCCATTTCTCAAATTCAACCAAAATTCACGTTTTTTACCCTAAAAACAGGTGAGACTCAATATCTTTAGGGTAGAATGTGAATAAGGGTGTTAGATGTACAAGTTCCTCAAGTTTCGAAGTGACAGCTTTGATAGTTTCCATGTAACTGACCTGAACGCAAAACTTAACCCCAAGGCAAGGATAACAATCAAGTGATGACAATTGCTGCTTGTCATTTTTTTCAATAATGTATGAATTTAACAGTGTTATTAAAGGGACTAGACACCAGATGATACAATTGCAAAAAAATAGATAACTGTCAAAAACTTACATACAATTGATATATACTAGTGTATAACTTTTAATCTTACTTTAATAGCTATTGCATTATTATGAGGATCTACACAGACTATACGATATGAACCAACATGATAACATGAAATGTTTCACGCTTTTGAAGTGTATTCTTCATAATTGGAAATCAAAAGTAAAATTACAGGAAATGAATTACAATGTACCTATGTTTTTTAATAAGGTGACTGAAAATACTAAAATATGCAAGCTGGTACACCAGAAACTCATTTTAAACCAAAAACCAGTGCAAAATGGAAAAGAAGGAAGGGAGGCAGAACTAAGCGTAAAAGATCTAGATTGGAAAAACATTTATACCCAATCATTCAAACTTTGCATTGATACCAAATTAAGAGCATTTCAGTACAAATTTCTTCTTAGAATACTGCCTGATAATAGTAAACTTTATTGATACAATATTAGTTCATGCAGTCTGTGTGATATTTGCTCAATGTATATAGATTCGAACAAACATATGTTTTGGTGATGCCATTCCACCCAAATATTCTGGAACAAAATAACACGCTTACTTACAAGCATATTTGAGGTTGATATTTCGACAATAAATTACAGTGAGGTCACTTTTTGTAATTTTAAGTCTTTAAATGGAAATTATATTTATGCAATTAACTTCGTTATACTTCTTGCAAAATACTTTATCTCTAAATCAAAGTGTTAAGGAAGTACGCCTATCTATATATCGAGGCTTTTGTTCCATATTTTTCAAAGAGACTGAAATCTGAAAAGATAAAATGGCCAAAAATTAATTGTATACGTTTCTTGGTAGATGGATCCTAGTACTTAACAAGCTTAATTATTAAATACCGCTAGTTTACACCAATGTAAGAATGTAACTTGCATCCACATTGCTTTCTTGCCTTCTTCTATCTGACATTTCTTACTTTCTTAACTAACACTCAAAAAACAAAACAAAAAACAAAACAAAAATATTTTCTTCATTATTGAATTTGGAACACGACTTTGGTATACTTTATGAATATATGTATGATGTACATGTATATTTGAGAAAATAAAATTGAAAAAAAAAAGAAAAAAAGTTTGCAATGGACTGACCGACTCTTTGTCAATTCCCAACTCAAGAATTGTTACCCCTGTAGCTAGCTTGTCCTCTCTTTTCTACCAATTACTGAGTATAAATTGATTATAAAAGCACTGAAATTAAAGCTTTTGGCTTTAATATAGAATGTGATGCAAACATTGTATTTATAACATTAATCGTTCAAACAATTATCAACATAATACAAATATTTTTAGTAATGCTTTAATATGCAGGACCAGGGATAACAAGTACAAAAATACCTCAACATTTTTATTTCTGTTTTATTATTATTATTATTATTATTATTATTATTATTATTATTATTATTATTATTATTATTATTATATTTATTATTATTATTATTATTATTATTATTATTATTATTATTATTATTATTATTATTATTATTATTATTATTATTACTATTATTATTATTATTATTATGCATTTTTCCCTGGGGAAGGAATCGAAATTCTGAACACATCGGACATTTTCCATCGAAAACAATCCGGATGATTGCCGGTACACAGAGACGAAGTAGTATAACTGATTAAAATTGGGAAGAGTAAAAGCATTAGGTTGAATTGATAAATTGAAATTACAACGTATACGTCAGGTTGTTTGCAATGGAAAATGGCCGAGGTGTTTCAAATAGGAAATCAAGTGCGCTCATCTCTCTTTAAACTTACTTCCTTATCAGGAATACAAACAACTGTTTAAAATTAATGCATATTGCACAACACAAATAGGCATAAGTGGAGGAATTGTATTTCAGATAAGGAGCGTCAACACTGTAAATTAAGTTTGGATCTTTCAACTTGTGCTTCGCATGTATGGTAAGAAATAGTTCGATACTTTTGTCAAGTCAAAATAAGCTCACGAAATAACCGGCTAAAAATTGATTTTGTTTCCTCTTACATCGATGTGACCTTGCATGAACGTAACAGATAACAGACATCTGATGTATAAAGATAAAAAATAATACATTTCCGTTTTGAAGGTTATTAGGGAAACATTTAAATTTACCTTTAACTACAAATTTGCCAAGAGTGTAACGGTATGAAGTCATACATTTTAGAAAATAACAGTGCTATAACAGTTATGAGCTAAGATATGACTCATGTATTTATAATATTATAACTTAAGGGTTAAGTAGGTGACCCGATATGGGATATACAGGGCAGGGAAAACCGTGTCAGGAGAAAGCTAAGCTCAAACCCAAATGTGGTCTCCTGCGCCCCGAATGTCCCATATAGGGTCACCTACCAGCCCCGTTACGAGCATTGCACGTCTACAACCTGTTAACATCTTTCAATGTTGAATTGATTCATCGAAATATATTTCGGAAAAGAAAAAAAAAACACGCCATTTTGGTACTAAATAAATTTGGTGACCCAATATGGAAAACTTTGGGGTAACAGCATGACGAGTCCTTAACCAATAGCGTAGCGTCATTTATGTTGGAGGCGTGATATACAAATATATGTTAAAATGAAAATTTTGAAACACTAAACAAATGAGTAGCTAGGAAATGGGGGGGGCAGAAACCAGGAGCCGTAAACCAGGAGTGGTAAACCAGGAGCCGTAAACCAGGAGCCATAAACCAGGAGCCATAAACCAGGAGTCATAAACCAGGATTTTTTTAAAGCAAATTTCCATCATGATACAAGTATGACGTAGTCGAGCTAACCCTTACTCGAGTCCTCAACCTCGACCTTAACCCTAGAGGTGGGGATGTATATTGTCATACGTGACTAGCGCTACACCAGGAGAGGCAACTGCATACTCCGGTTTCGCTTAACACCTAGTGGAGTAGCTTATGTTAGATACATACCTAACGAGCTCTGCTGGTCATTGACTCGATATATAACTGGGATATACGTCAGCAATATCATCATTGTACCGTTGTACATGGCTGACACAGAAAGGGGTGATATTTTACGACGGTATTATTTTAACAGTAGAAACCCTGCCGCATTTGCTGGACCTCAGAAGCTGTTTGACGCGGTTGAGCAAAAGCACCCTGGATTTTTTACGAAGAAGTACGCTAAACAATGGTTAAATGATCAGGACGCCTATTCTCTCCAGAGGCCGAGACGTCATAAATTTAAGACAGCAAATGTACGTGTGTCAGCCATCGATGAGCAGTTAGATATAGATCTTTTGTCGGTGTTTAACCTAGCCGAGCAGAATGATGACGTTCGATATCTGCTTTGTGCAATTGACATACTATCGAGAAGGCTTTGGGTGCAACCGCTAAAAAAGGAAGACTGCAAGAGGTTTTAAGCGCTATGAAGAAACTATTTTAAGTGGCAACGATGGCGATAATGCGATACTTTGTTCGTACGAAGTCATACAATAGCAAAGGGTTTAAAAATATGAGATAGTATTTTGAGTATTAGTCATACTTTGTCAAATGTGTATTGACCCATTTTTCATGTTATCTATTCATACTACTTTCTGCGGTTACGTTTACCTTGGTTTTCAACACTAAACAATTTTAAGTTTCTTTACTCATTGATAAAACAGATTCGGTTGAAAGGTATTGAACAAGTTATTATAAATTAATGTTTATGTTAAAATATAAGCGATTGTTTCCCGTTTAACGAAGGAAAATGCAATGTATAATAGTTGAATCTAAACAGCCGTTTTAAACTAACCTAAGGGTATTATTTCCGGGTTTATGTATACTAAAGGATCATAATTATACAGCTGTTTAAAACGTATCTTAGGCTCAAGTTAATACTAATAATACATTAATCAGAATTTCATTTCGAATCGAGTATTTGGTATTTCAGAATGATATTCGCGTGATAAGCTTTCATGAGTCAACGATACTTATGATTTCGTTTTCGCGCGTATACTCATTTGTATTGAATTATTCTTATTTAATAATTTCGTAATGATATTCTCGGTTTCCTTTTTTGAATGTTATAACACGATGGAATGACGCAACTTATGTTGATTTCGCGATATCAATCGTGTCACAAAGGGCATACAAAGATGAATTAGTTTTAAAACAGTAACGATATCTGATGTTATGTTTACAGCGATAGTTTTAGCAATTGTGTGCATGTATGAGGAGGGTGCATTTTCAGTCTCGTTAACAAAGACGTTTCTCAGTTATGTTATATCAAATGTTTTTAGTCTTTATGAGGAACCATAAGGTTAGTTCAGGAGTGAGAGGTCAGGAAGCGAGGCATGGCTTTCTAGCTATTGCCTGTCTCCTCATTACCTCCTCATTGCCTCCGCATTGTTTCATCACTACCTCATCATTGCATTCTCATCCCTCCTCATTGCCTCCTCATTGCCTCCTCATCCCTCCTCATTGCCTCCTCATTGCCTCCTTATCCCTCCTCATTGCCTCCTCATACCTCCTCATTGCCTCATCATCCCTCCTCATTGCCTCCTCATCCCTCCTCATTGTCTCCTCATACCTCCTCATTGCCTCCTTATTGCCTCCTCATTGCCTCCTCATCCCTCCTCATTGCCTCCTCATCCCTCCTCATTGCCTCCTCATTGCCTCCTCATCCCTCCTCATTGCCTCCTCATTGTTTCATTATAACAATGAGATGGACTTTTGAGGGATAGAAAACGTCCGAAAAAATGGAACGAAATGCGCAAGAAAATAGCATATTTCAATGTCCCAAATGCGCCTACGTGTTCTTCTTTTGAAATATTTTGCATCATTTAAGAATATGGCATACTAGCGCGTATTATTCTAATAAATGCGTATGCTGCGATAAAACGTTTCAAGATGGGAGAACATTTTTTGATTATTCAATTCAACTCAAATTTTATTTGTAAAGAAAGGCCTCCGGCCCATAATACAACACATACAATACAAAGCATAAGATCTTTAGAGTTCTGATTCCTTAATGACATTCATTTTTCCTTATCTTTTTGTTTCATTATTACATTTACAAAGAATGCTATATTTTTTATTCGGTCATCGATTCGACTTTGCATAAGATTTTTGAAGTTTTGGAAGTCTTGCCTACCCGTGTACCATTTATAGATATAAAATTGCCTTTCTTGCCTGAATTTGTTACATTGAAAGAATACATGAAATTCATCTTCTACTCATCTGATATCAAAATTAATTAAGCAATATCTACACAGTCTATTTTCCCTTTCGATACCCAAATGGCGACCAGTCTCAATAAACAATTTATGGCTAGAACATCGGAATCTCGCTAACGATTTTCTCACATAAAATGGTAGATTAATACATAAATATTTTTCTGGATTTAACAAAGTTTTCAAATGCTTTTATGTTTCACATCGTGTTGAGTCTCCCACATTTTCGAACCAGTTTTGTCTTTTACAATCAACTAACCTTTGCTTAAATGATATTAAAAAATCGCCAACATTTCCAACTTCCTGACTTAGCCAAACAAAACCAAAACCATATTTGAATAATAGATTCTTTACAGATGTAACCCAATTTTTTCTTTCAATATCATCATGTCGTTTAAGCATTATATAGCAGTTTCTTGGATAACGTTCATTGGACATGCATAGCAGTTTACACCAGTACTTAATACATTTTACATGATGATCAATACACAGAGGAAACCTCCCGCATTCCCCCAATGCAACACAATCGTTAACATAATTATTTACCCCAAGGAATTCCTTACAATATTGAATTTGTACCTGTTCAAGAATATCAGATGTTTCCGTACCATATATTTCAGCACCGTAAATAAGTATAGGCTTAACCATTGAATCAAATATTTTAAAGTATTCAGTGTGAGAAAAGTTTCCAAAAGTCATCTGGTAGGCCTTTATAGCATAAATTGACTTTCGGGCTTGCGCAGCTAATTTTGATTTTGCCTTTGTCCAGGATAATTTAGGCGTGAATATGAGTCCCATGTACTTGTATACTGATGTAACATTTACCGGGGTGCCATTAAAATACCAATGCTCTTATGACCGCAGAGGCCCGCCATTTCTAAACACGATTATTTCTGTTTTCCTCTGATTAATAGTCATACCAGTATTTTCGCAGAATTCCGAAATTGAATTTAGTTGTAATTGTAATTCAATGGCAGTGTCAGCGCAGTTCGCAACGTCATCTGCCAAAAGTATGCATATTATATCCGCGATTTGCTCAGTAATAAAGATACCAGTATGTCCCTTTGATCGTAGGAAGGAAGATAACTCATTAATATACAGATTAAAAATTATTGTACTGGTTACGTCCCCTTGTCGCGTGCCAGCGTTACAAATAAAGGGTTGCGTAGCTGTGCCGCCGCCAACTCGTACACAACCGCGTAGATTTGAATACATAGACGTTAATATACGGAAGAGCTTTCCCTGAACTCCTATTTTATGCAAACTGGTGAACAAGTTACGGTGTATCCATCCATCAAACGCCTTTTTAAAATCGACGTATAATACATAGAATCTCCCCCCGAGCTTACTGGTATATTTCTGAACCATACTTTGCAAAGTAAATATATTATCTGTTGTCGAATAACCAGTCCGAAATCCAGTTTGTGCCTCATCAATTTTGTTAAACTGTTCCGACCATGTACATAATCTGTCATGTATTATATTTGAAAATATTTTATACATAACGTTTATAAGAGAAATACCCCTGTAATTTGATGGGTCTTCTTTAGAGCCCGACTTGTGCACTGGGACAATAATACTATCTCTCCAAATATCCGGAAATACACCCGTATTTAAAACCCTATTAAATAATTGACGCAACACTGGAGTTATGGTTTGTTTTGTACTTTGGTAAAATTCAGCCCCAAATCCATCAGGTCCATGAGATATCCCTTTTTTCAATTTTGAAATGCTTGCAATAACCTCCCCGTCAGTTATATCACAATTTAAAATGGAATCATATTCTTCATTAAATATATTCGTGTCAAAAGCTATATCGTTCAGGTTTGGTTGATCTTCATTAAACAACAATCCTCGAAAATAGTTCCGCCATGTTACAGGGTCTACGCGCAGAAGCTCTTGTTTTCTATTAAGTTGGGACATTTTTAACAATTTCCAAAAGGATTTTGGATTACAACTAGATAACACTAGCTCATTCCTTTTAGCTTGCTGATACAATTGCCTTTTAGTGAAACACGTAATTTTGAAATGTCTACGCAGTGAAATATAGTTTTGAAAATCTAACAACCCACTTGTCTATCTAAATCTTCGTAATGCATCGTACTTTAATTGTTTAGCTAAAGCACAGTCTCTATCCCACCAGGGTTGATTATTTGAAATTACATCGCGATTTGTTGGATCACGGTTATTTAAGCGCATCATATAAGCAGAATCCCGATAAAGCCCAAGTATTTTCTCAACCGCGTCATTTATATTTATATTAATTTCAAGTGCGATTTGAGCGACGAGCGTATTACATTTATTTGCAAATAACGTTAAAAATTCATCTTTACATGCGAGTTTCCATTTAAACTTTTCTACACGTACAAAACCATCGCCGTTTGGTGGTCCCGCTAAGTTTTCAT
This sequence comes from Mya arenaria, assembly GCF_026914265.1. NCBI lineage: Eukaryota > Metazoa > Mollusca > Bivalvia > Myida > Myidae > Mya > Mya arenaria. The sequence goes on along the minus strand of NC_069137.1, from coordinate 2,085,433 downwards.
CAGTATGCTCTATTCTATCTAGGAAGAATGACAATTTAGAACAAACTGGTAAATGATCGCGCATTGTGACACTGAAAGAACTTATATGAGAAAAAAGCTCAGTAGACATAATATGATAATCAACAACACTTGCACCATTATATGTTATACATGTAAAATTGCCAACAATGTCGTCATAAATACGTCCATTTAAAATATGTATGTTATGAGTACAACATAGCTCAATAAGAGATTTCTCAAAGTTATTATATCCTATTTTATCTTTGTTATTGCGTGTTAACTCAAAATTGTCTGAATTATATTCAACATCAGTATTAAAAATGTTTTGCAGATTATCATCTGGAATGTAATCTAACATTTCTTTCGTGTGGGCATTAAAGTCCCCAGCTAGATAAAAATATGAACCGGGATACTTATTTCGTAAAATTGAAATATTATTATCAATAAATTTAATTCCATTTTTCTCAACTCTATTGCTATAAATGTTCGAGCCCTCGGGTGAGACATAAGCAACATATAATATTATATCGTGCATAGAACGAAATTTAGTACTGTTGATATAGAATCCTACGCAATCTGTATATTCATGGCATATTCTAGTAATAAAATCATTTTTCAACAAATTATTCTTAATGTAAACAGCTATTCTACCACTATTACGCAAGGCATTTAAGGATTTTGATCTAACACAATCAAAACATGTAAAATTATCAAGCAAATTCTCAAATTCATTACTAAAATCACTCCACGTTTCCAAGAGACCAATAATGTCAAACGATTGCAAATAGCTTGTAAAATATTTATCATTAGTCAACTTTCTTAAACCGCGCACATTCCACGTGATAGTGTTTATGTTTACGGGGCCTTGACCTGCATCCTAGTCAGTCCCGCCTACTGCCTCCCTTTCATATCCGCCCTCCGATCCCGATTGGTCTGCATCGCTGACGTCATGGTCACGTGGGCCCGTTGACTGGTCATTGTTGTGGTCACGTGGTCTGTTAACGTAACCACGTGGTCCGCTACCACGTGGTATTTGAACCGGCCGTGTACTACCGATCCTCTTGACTTGCTTTGACAGGTTATCGTACTTATAAACTCTGTAATCAATGATAAGCTTGTCGTAGCGCATTGAAGCATACTGGTCCCTACTTCTGGCCTCAACTAATCTCTTACCTAGTTCTCGCCTATGTACACGTTCAGTGAAATCATCGCGCACTGAAAACTGTGATTGCCTGTCAAATAATTGTTTTGATTTTTTGATAATTGTCTCGCGATCTTTATAGCGTGAGAATTTAGCAATAATAGGGCATGTGTCTGAATTCCTACTACCCACGCAATGTGCCCTTTCTATTTCTACGCGGTCTAACTCGGAAAGCCCAAGCTTGTCCGAAATAAATTGCCTTACCTTTAACTCGGTCTCCTCCCATATCTCGCCAAGCCTTCCTTGAATACCATAAAAACGCAGATTGTTCCTAAGAGAATGCCCCTCGAGACTATCAACTTTTGACACAAGCTTACCAAGTTCTTGCTTAATTTCCAGATTTTCTTGCCTGAGAGATTCGTTCTCAGCCTTTAGAAAATTAACAGAATTGTGTATGTCGTCCACTTTCGAATTAATGGCGGCTAGGTCCGTGCGCACTTCCGCTTTCATATCCCTGAGAAAAGCCATAACTTCACTATCTTTACTTCCTCTGGTCACCCGCTTAGTGGCTTCTTGAGAAGGCGGTGGAGAAGACGCTGACGCCAACCCTACACCTGCTGGTTCATCAAACGATAAAGTTCTTTGCTTCTGGGAACGCGGCGGTCCCGGATTAGTTTCCACATCCCCACCCAGTGTGATTAACACAGACAAGCACAAAACTAGTCGAAAAATGAGTGTCATTCATGTGAAAAGAATTCCTGACTCGACGATAATTATGTTTTCATTTTCGCGCGCATATTCATTAGTATTCTATTACATTTATTGAACAGTTTCGTTTTGGTATTCTTTGTTTGCTTTTCTGAGAGTATTAAAAAATGATGGAATGGCACAACTAGCCGGCGTCATTTAAGTGAATTTAAAATCGTACCAGAAGTGGTTGTCTATTTTATAGCAAAATAAATTTGTTTAAATGCGATAACGCGCTTTATTTAGATAAACACCCGATATCATACGGTTTTCATAAAGCGCGGTCATTTTTAAAAATCAATCATGATTTATACGTGAGATACTATAGGGTCGCGCTTTCAGGTATAGACTTTATTTGATAAGGGATTCATTCAACTCGTTAGTACTCGGATTGAATCCATAATATTTTACGAATTTTTAAACAATTCCTCAGTTGACTTTTTAAAATTATTTCGGTTCAATTCGAGTCATACTTTGTTCGGTTATGCGTTTGCCAGCGTTTTTTTTTTTGGCAATCCATCCTAATTGTATATAATGAATAAAAAATAAAAAAAACAACAAAGGCAAACATCGTATTTTGTTCACTATTTATTCTTTTCTTTTAACCGTTTATATCAAATGCATTTGTCTATAAACGTCAGTTTGTTAGCATGAAAGCAATTCTGCACAGGTGAGACTTAGAAAATATAGCTTCATTCTCAATATTATAAGTCGAATGATACCGCGCAAGTATAAGTATTATAATAATAGCTGCTAACATAACATGTTATATCATTGGCAGCAAAATGTACATGCTATTTCATGTGTATTTGTAATAATGCGATATATGCAACATAAACCAAATACATGCAACATGATCAAAACGTTTACGCAGCATCCACATTTTGTAATAGAACACACAGTCGTCTCAGATTTAAGTTAAAACTTTAATCGAGTATAAATATATAATTATAGTCCTCTTGGCGCTTTTGCGAGAGAAAGTACTCGCAAATGTCCAACGGGCAACACAACATGAGTCGTATCAAAGTCACTCTGGACTTTTATTCTTGTTCCATGTCTTCGTCGTTCTCTAACTGAGGAATATCGTAAGTATCCAAGACTTTATCAAAGAGGAATCTCCGCTTTAGAATGGCGTACTTTAAAGCTTCCTCCGGTTCATAGTTTTATCCGCTACTAGCTTATTCGCTGTATTTTTCACAGCTTTATACACCGGATCTTTTTTCATAACGGTGAACCAGCCTAGTTTGCTAGCAAAAACGTTCATCATAGCTTTTCGAAAAGTGTTTTTCATGTCTACAAAGACATGTTCCTTAGCTTCACGCTCACTCATATTTGCATCCTCCTCCATTAGTCCAGTTACATCAGCCTCGTATTGTGACTGACACTTATCAAACGCTTCCTCAACAATGTCTTGCCAGGAATCAATATCGACAGAGTCCTCAGAGGTAACAGATACGTAATCGTCTTCGTCGTCGCTGCTATCGGAAACGGTTTCGGGGACAGGTCCAAAAATATCCTCTTGAACACTAGTATCCGACATCGCGTCGTCTTCAGAGTCCACGTCGGAATGAGCAGACTTTTTGTGTCGTAACATATTATCTTGGATTCCAAAATACTTTAAACAAATATCGCACTGGTGCATTGTCCTCAACGTCTCGAACGATACTGAGGAGGAGTCGGGACAGCATTCAGCTTAATATTTCTCCAATGGTCGTGATGGATTCGAGCTTGTTGGAGTTCTGCCTGGGCTTTCCTTACTTAGAGGACGCCTCTTTTCTAGATCCCTTGTTGATCTTCTTACGAAGGCTTTCCGACTTGACCCCGGGACTTTTGCGATTTCGTCTTTTACTGGCTTCCGCCATTCGCTGTAACTCCAGATCTATCAATATCCGGGTAGGCTTTGACTGACGTTCTAGCATACTCTTGGCGATAGCCGTCGTCTGCTCAGCTGGTAAAACCATTCTTATTACCATTTTAGAATAAGGCACCTGATTTGTTTTGCGAACACCCTTTTTGAACTTCCTGTTCGCCGTCTTGTAATTTTTATCGAACAAATCCATTTTTAAATACACGTCTTTACCTCTCGACATCCGCCGGTATTGTGTCACGAGATTTTAGTTTTCAGTCTCAAGTTTCAAATAATCAAAAAATGTTCTCCCATCTTGAAGCGTTTTATCGCAGCATACGCATTTATTAGAATAATACGCGCTAGTATGCCATATTCTTAAATGATGCAAAATATTTCAAAAGAAGAACACGTATGTGCATTTGGGACATTGAAATATGCTTTTTTCTTGCGCATTTCGTTCCATTTTTTCGGACGTTTTCTATCCCTCAAAAGTCCATCTCATTGTTATAATGAATCAATGAGGAGGCAATGAGGAGGGATGAGGAGGCAATGAGGAGGCAATGAGGAGGGATGAGGAGGCAATGAGGAGGGATGAGGAGGCAATGAGGAGGGATGAGGAGGCAATGAGGAGGGATGAGGAGGCAATGAGGAGGCAATGAGGAGGTATGAGGAGGCAATGAGGAGGGATGAGGAGGCAATGAGGAGGGATGATGAGGCAATGAGGCGGTATGAGGAGGCAATGAGGAGGGATTAGGAGGCAATGATGAGGCAATGATGAGGCAATGAGGAGGGATGAGGAGGCAATATGGAGGGATGAGAATGCAATGATGAGGTAGTGATGAAACAATGCGGAGGCAATGAGGAGGTAATGAGGAGACAGGCAATAGCTAGAGAGCCATGCCTCGCTTCCTGACCTCTCACTCCTTAACTAACCTTATGCTTCCTCATAAAGACTAAAAACATTATATATAACATAACTAAGAAACGTCTTCGTTAACGAGACTGAAAATGCACCCTCCTCATACATGCACACAATTGCTAAAATTATCGCTGTAAACATAACATCAGACATCTTTACTGTTTTAAAATTAATTCATCTTTGTATGCCCTTTGTGACACGATTGATATCGCGAAATCAACATAAGTTGCGTCATTCCATCGTGTTATAACATTCAAAAAAGGAAACCGAGAATATCATTACGAAATTATTAAATAAGAATAATTGAATACAAATGAGTATACGCGCGAAAACGAAATCATAAGTATCGTTGACTCATGAAAGCTTATCACGCGAATATCATTCTGAAATACCAAATACTCGATTCGAAATGAGACGTCTAATTAATGTATTATTAGTATTAACTTGAGCCTAAGATAAGTCTTAAACAGCTGTATAATTATGTTCCTTTAGTATACATCAACCCGGAAATAATACCCTTAGGTTAGTTTAAAACGGCTGTTTAGATTCAACTATTATACATTGCATTTTCCTTCTTTTAACGGGAAACAATCGCTTATATTTTAACATAAACATTAATTTATAATAACTCGTTCAATACCTTTCAACCGAATCTGTTTTATCAATGAGTAAAGAAACTTAACACTGTTTAGTGTTGAAAACCAAGGTGAACGTAACCGCAGAAAGTAGTATGAATAGATTACATGAAAACTGGGTCAATACACATTTTACAAAGTATGACTAATACTCAAAATACTATCTCATATTTTTAAACCCTTTGCTATTGTATGACTTCGTACGAAAAAAGTATCGCATCATCGCCCTCGTTGCCACTTATAATAGTTTCTTCATAGCGCTTAAAACCTCTTGCAGTCTTCCTTTTAAGCGGTTGCACCCAAAGCCTTCTCGATAGTATGTCAATTGCACAAAGCAGATATCGAACGTCATCATTCTGCTCGGCTAGGTTAAACACCGACAAAATATCTATATCTAACTGCTCACCGATGGCTGACACACGTACATTTGCTGTCTTAAATTTATGACGTCTCGGCCTCTGGAGAGAATAGGCGTCCTGTTCATTTAACCATTGTTTAACGTACTTCTTCGTAAAAAATCCAGGATGCTTTTGCTCAACCGCGTCAAACAGCTTCTGAGGTCCAGCAAATGCGGCAGGGTTTCTACTGTTAAAATAATACCGTCGTTAAATATCGCCCCTTTCTGTGTCAGCCATGTTCAACGGTACAATGATGATATTGCTGACGTTTATCCCAGTTATATACCGAGTCAATGACCAGCAGAGCTCGTAAGGTATGTATCTAACATAAGCTACTCTGCTAGGTGTTAAGCGAAACCGGAGTACGCAGTTGCCTCTCCTGGTATAGCGCTAGACACGTATGACAATATACATCCCCCCCAAGGTTAAGGTCGAGGTTAAGGACTCGAGTAAGGGTTAGCTCGACTACGTCATACTTGTATCATGATAGAAATTTGCTTTAAAAAAATCCTGGTTTATGGCTCCTGGTTTATGGCTCCTGGTTTATGGCACCTGGTTTACGGCTGCTGGTTTACGGCTCCTGGTTTACGGCTCCTGGTTTCTGCCCTCCACCCATTTTCTAGTAACTCAAATGTTCACAATTTACATTTTGATAAATCATCACAAGAATGTGCAGCAGCAGTGGAATGTGTGTCGCGCATGGCCATTCGGATCACCCCGGCTTTTTTTTCATTTAAATCAACCTCGGGTGTATATAGATGTTTTCAATTAAGCTGTTAAACTTAATTACTTCACTCTTGGAAATCTTAAGTATCTATGCTGTAAAACCCTTAACTGACAATCAATTTAAATTTAGATATACAAAATACACGTTAAAACACTCTAATTATTTAATACAATTCTTTAAAATTTTACAAACTACGTCTATTGATAAACAGTTCCGAATGGCGCGTAGTGATCATACTTATTTATTCAAATAAGGGCTAACTTGAACCTCATAAAACTTCCATAGCAATAGTTTATGAAAGGCCTTCGTCGGGTTACAATATATGTTGCAACAATCTGTTCGAATTACATACATAGTAGTATACAAAGGACATAAAGCCGACAATTAATCACAAATATTGAGATCACTTGAATATATTGGCAAGTACGCAACCAATTATAGAAATACAATTTGATATTCATAAAATAAGTTTATATTATGCTTTTACAGAATCGATGGCGCTTTTAAGAGGCCTATCATTTGTAAGCCTGATTTGCCTTACCTACGGGTAAGTATGTTGTTTTATATATTAGGTGAAGAAGAAACTAGTCATCCACGTTTCTATTCAGTAACACACAAATCATTAATAAAAAAATTTAAACAGATATTGCGTTTCTATAACACGATGTTTTCACACTGTCACTGATTGTGATTCAGTGTGTATATAAATATTTGTTATTATAGTACGTGTCAATCGAATACTCACGTTCCTGAATATTATTTTCAGATATTACTATGTGTCACTTCCAAAATACTTATCCCCTGGTACGCCCTTGAACGTAGTAGTCCATGTGACCCAGTCTGGGGGCCCGGTATCTTTTCTGGCAGAAATTGTAGCATCCAACCATTCGGACGTAGCCAGTGTCAGGAAAAACATTGTTAATGGTAAGCTTAAAGGAACAATTTTATTCTAATGCAATACATGCACATATATAACAAACATCTATTTTGCCTTATAAACCTTTAACTACTTACTAGACAATTCATTTATGGAAATTATTTATTACTGATATCAATATCGTAGCTGTTTATATAATAGCAGAAAGAGCAAAATTGTCATAGCATTGGTGAATGCTTAAATGATGTACAGTGATCTACTTTATTCTCATAAGGTATAAATACCGTGTGTTATGCACATTCATTTTATATTAAACACGGTATCCTTCATAATAACTATTGTTTTTGACAGTTATTTATCTTTTTTTATTTGTTTTTACAACATGATCAATTAGTATAAATGTTATTAGGTAGTAAGAGTGAATCTTTACAGTAATCATGAATTATAAATGATCTCAACCGTCGAATTTAATTTGAATACATTCATTATTTCTTTAGGTGAAGACGTAAACTTGCTTTTCAAAAATTGATGTAATTAGGATTTTCATTTAAAGGCAATAATGATCAATGGTTTCAATTTATCGACGAAAATATAGCAATCCCGTATTATGCGAAAACAACAATGGCATTTTACTGTTAAATTCTGGTAGGTGCGATACATTTAAAAAAAAACGATTTGAACTCATATGTGTTTATATTTAGTTAACAAAGTTTGTTCACTCATAATTAATTTACCACCGTATAAGAACTTCTTTTTGAATTGTTAAATTTGTGTTCTGAATAATGAATTGCGAAGAAGAAGACGAGTGTTACAAATGTTTGTGAAAACTGGACATTTTCAGTTTTACCCGAAGCAACTTAAATTAGCATGTTCATGGTCTGTGGTATTTGTGTTATTAAACAGCATGTATGCGGTATTCAAACATAATTATTTACATCCAAACTTCCATTCCTTAAATGAACTGCCTTTCGGAAATTGCGTTCATCAATCGATGATCGCAACATCTTCGGATATGTTCGGATCGTAACTCATTGCTTAACAATATGCATGAAAACTATTGATATTTTTATTGTTTGTATTGTGTCAGCAGGTCCCGTAAAACATAAATCACGATTGTTTAAAGTGTAAATTCATTATATTTTAAATGTATTGTTGCCATACGTGTTTCAATTTTACGTTTGAAAGTGATTTCAAGCGGTTGATCTTTTCCCGCGTTATTGTGACTTCATTTTAATAAAAATGCATCCGGTTACAGTCGGGTCGTTCTATTTACAGAATGGTAAAAACGGATTACTGAAAGATATTCGTAAATGAAATGAAGTATTGTTTTAACAATTCTTGAATGAAATAATGAAGTTCGGACTCCACACACATTGACAACCCAATTGCGTTCATACACCGATAATGACATCAACCCCGCAATTAATTCCTTAAAATATTGTAATGGCAAACTGTCGTATTTTCAAAGAGTATTAAAATATAATGCCAATGCGTTCATTTGCTTGATATGCCAAAAAACTGAGTACAATTGTACTCTTACAAAACGTTCTTACAAAGTATGTTCTTAAAGACAATAACATCTGAATCTGAAAACTGAGACAAATACAAATGATAATTGTGTACAATCTAACGTATTATAGTGAAATTTTGAACATGATTTTATTTCGATTTCAGATGTTCCTGAAAGCTTGCAGGTTATGGTAAGTTGGATAGACGAATTTATTTTTTATACCGTTGTTTTTACTTTTTAGAAGTGAAAAGTTGTTCTACAAGGCGCTTAAATAGTTTTCTACATCTAAAGTCTGAAAAGCTAAAGGTCTGAAAAGTTTAAGATTTATTTGTCTACATAAGGTTTAGTAAGAGGTAAATCATGTTTACTGTTATTGGCATAACTGTTATAATATTATGTAAGTTTTGTAGTATCCTGATAGAGCACAAAACATACGACTCATATTTCTGATTGTGTAAAAGGTAAATTTATATATCGATATAGGTAAAGGCAAACTTGATAAATCGGTTCTATGTAATATATTTGATGGTAATTGTACGTATAGGCAAAAACATACGTCATGTTTTATTATGAAGGTTCCTAGCAACCTTACCAAAGATGACTACAAGATTGTTGTGTCTGGGTCTGGAGGACTTTCCTTCCATAAAGTGGCTAAACTGTCCTATGAAGAGAACATCCTGGTTTTCATCCAGACTGATAAGACACGTTACTCTGGCGGTCAACAAGGTGAGTTATAATTTTGCCACTGCCTTAAATCGACCATTCAAATGTTTACGAACGATAAAACTTAATATGTATACAACAGTGCATGCATGCGACACTTAATGTACGAACATTCCCGAAGTTTATCACTGTATCGTTTATGTCACGTTTTTACACAGGCCTAAGTTTTGAAGTGCAATGTATTCTTTAAGGTGCATGGAGTACAAATTAGTTCTAACTAGAAATGTGTGGTGAAAATTCGTTCTTACAAAATCTTCATCTACAATGGCATAGTCAATTTTCTAATCTTTTAATTGTCAGCTCTACAAATATATAGTTATAGTGTTGGTCAGTTTTTATTTTCGATTGAATATGCCTATCTCATTATAAAATAAAGTATGAACATTGAACTAAGATATATTGATCTCAAAATGTTTTCAACGCCAGAAAGTTCATTAAATGTTCATGTAAGTTAATACATCTAAACAAAGAGTCCTAAAACACATTCTTTGTTATTTCTGAGTGCACATGAATAACCAAAGCATATAGTTTAATGATTTGATTTTTAATAAATCAAATAACAATACAAACATGTGTAAGTTTTGTTTTCTAGCTTGGCTTCGTTTCTTGGAATTAGCGTCGACATTGTTTTGTTGTAACACAAACTATTTTGTAATAATTTACTTTCATGTTCTTACAGTTAAATATAGGACAGTTTTCTTGTTGCCGACTCTTGCGAACTACAACGGTAGCGCTGTTATTTCATTCTACGTGAGTACTTCCTGTATATGATTTGATTGAAGTGTTTCTCAGTATGGAGCAAACATTCAGCAGTTTTATTTTTAAGTTATTTTGAAACGGAATCTGGGGTCTTCTTATGGCTGAGGAAAATGGCATAAAAAACCTTCTTTGCACTTCCTGTCTTCTTTGCATCAACCGGCCCTGCCTGGTCTTTACTAAGCCAATATGTGTTATTTATGCGTCGCTTTGACCCAAAGTGTTATACCAAAAGTTCATCCGCAGCAAGTTTATCAGACATCTCTCTAGGAAAACAAATTTAAGAATTTTTTAAAAGTGTTTAGGCACAATCCAAACGCTTGGCCTGTTCGCATGGTGTCAACAAGTGAAAAGATGCATCGTGTTTAAATCTTCTTTCATTTTAAACAGTCAGACTATAATGGCCGTTCTCTTCTGAAATGCCAATACCATAATATATCAGGATAATGTTACATCGGTATATTCCTGTACCAAACCTCCATCTAGGCACCTCAGCGTATCATACCCTATATGATACCCTGATCAAATTGGCTAGGGTCACTTTTTAATTCTTAAATATTCATAAGCATTTTCCGATCAATGAAACTTGTCGATAACAAAAAGGGAAGAATCTCCAGAACAGCTATACGAATATTTAACAATATCCTGTCTAAAACGATTTGTAAGCAGTGATCTCATTGGATTATTTCGAACCAAGATTAAACTTTTCGGCCATTTCCGATTTCACCTTATTAATAAGTCATGAACACGATCTTTTTACGGCTGATTTGCCCAGGGTATCATATTGGATATGATAAGCTGGCGTGCCGAGGGTATCATATTGGATATGATAAGCTGGGGTGCCGAGCATGCCAAACCTCATACAGCACCAATGTTTACCTTTGTTGATGCAATACAATGTCCTCCAGGTCAGCCAGGCCCACCAAGGACGGTAACTGTCCTGAGGGCTGTACTGATCCTCTTTTTAACCAAGCGCACCATCGTAAACCTGATATGTGTGCAGCACAATTCAGATAAAAAACATAAATCTTAATAAATAGATATATTGGTCACTTTAAAGCTGAATAAATCCATATTTCACTGGTGTGTTAAATAAACATCTGCAATCAAAATGTATGTATTTCGTTACTCTAATGAGAAGTGATTTCTATGAAAGACATTAGTTATACAATTTGTTGGAATACCCGCTAACACATGTGTTAATTCCAAACAAAGACGTAATTGTTATATCCAACAATATAGCAAGTTATGAAACCTATATTGGACAAAGCTTAAACTGACAAGTCCATGCTTGAATATTGTATACTGGTATCCTCATAAAGGTTCTGTAAATAGTACATACATTTCTTCAGCTGCCAGTGTTGCAAATATACTGTCGGCAAGTTTTATTTCGTCACTAAAAGAGCTGTTACTGACCACCAAAATAAATAATTGTGTCCTATAAATAGACAGTGTCTCATTGGTTCAGAAAGCTATCTACGAAGCAAAATATATATCATATTCATATTCACTAGAGGGTTCTCCTAATCCTGATTCAAATATAGAATGTCATTAACATAAATTATTTCAATGTTTTATTCGGTTTTAGTCTTTGTTTGTTAGGAAAACAAATTCAGCATTTATCGTTAAGCGATAACTTCCAAGTTGACGTTATAGTCCATGATTGTTGTTAAGGATGGCAATGGAAACAGAATAGAGTCAAGAGGGCCGACCGCAATATCAGACGGTGTGATTGGCGGAGCCCTTGATTTAAGCAGGGAACCTGTTTTCGGCGATTGGCAAATAGCGGTTCATGTTCAGGTAATGTATCTTTACACATAATTAACATATAATTAATATAACGATTCAATTAATGACGTCATATGAATATATTATCTTTACACATAATTAACATGGAATTAATATAACGATTCAATTAATGACGTCATATGAATATATGTGTAAGTATGCATGTATCTTATAAGTATATCGTTATCAAAATTAAAAAGTAATTAAAAAATAAGACCATTAAGGAAAAAAATCAGTGTCAGTGTTTAATAATTTAAATAATTCAATCTTGTAAAAAAAAGACTTGTTTCTGGTTTTGTTAAAGTGAACTGTATTTATGCTTCTAATTTATCAAATGTTGATTTATTGGTTATGTATACTTTTCTAGCAAACAACCGTTTCGAAGCAGTTTAAGGTGTTCGACTACAGTAAGTTGTTTACGCTCATGTTAAGCTGTAGCTATCAATCGATTAATAATCAATATGACAATGCAAATATTAAAGACTAAATTAAGTGATACATTTACCTTTAATTCATCTTTCAAATTGTTTTATTCAATACCTTCTATGAAAGTTAAGATAATCCCGCGGGATTACATAAAAATTGATACATTAGGCCACTTTTAATTTCTAGAAAATTGTTTTAAAACGTTGAAACAAAATCGTACACAATTTTGAGTGTTCCTGTTGAGATACCATGGCAAGTTTTAACATCGTTCATCGCGTGTCGTTGTCATCAAACGTCATTTGAAATGTTTCCCCATTTACACTAATTCTATGAATCTTGACCGGAAACTTTTTTAACTGACTTCTTAAAATTTGATTGGGAGTTTCAGGTTTCGGGAACAAAAAAATTGTTTTAGAAATCCCTTTCTTGATGTATACAAGACTATGCTGTTTTATCTGCACCAGAATATATTTTGTTTGTTGCATCAGCTTAATTCAATACATAATGTTCCGTAGAGATTAACCAATCGTAAAGTTTGTTTATTAGTAATAGGTTATATACAGTTTTAGTTGACAACGACCTTAGTTTACATATTTAAGTTTGTGCCATTAGCTATACTCTTGCTACAAACATATGACATTAAGCGTATTTAACCGGAATTGACACATTATTCCCTCCGTGTATACCGAAAGAATGACTTAAAATCTTCTCTTGTTAATGACAGGAATTCTTATACCTGCAAGGGTTGGTTTTAGAAATTACCTGTCCTTAGTGTCATTTACCTGATTATCGAACTATGGCCCTCTATGTATTGTTACTTTGTTACTTTCAGTTTTGCCGAAGTTTAGTGTGGAACTGACTTTACCGCAAAACATGAAATCAACAGATCAGAGCATAACTATTTCAGTGAAAGCGAGGTAATTAGTAACACGTGACAGAATATTGATAGATATTCCTGACATATTTCAACCGGACATGAACGTTTTCAACTTATCAATATTTTACAAATGCATAAAGCCAAGGCTTCTGTACACAAAGTCCCCTTACAAATCATTCGCTAGCTGAAGAGAGAAAGAGCGGGGGACATGCAATTACGTCCACCATATGTCATCATCAACACGCTCTAAATACTATATATATCAATGTGGATGTGCCTACATGCATTTAATAAGATATCAGTCATCCAGTATGTTCTTTTGCCGCATTCAAAATGTATTAGCATAAATCGATATTGCTCGACTGGTCTAAATGTCTGAAATACACATCAATATTCTTTTTGAATATAGCCAGTTAATCGCTTGTTGTATAATTCGTGATATTAAGTGAATGTCCGCTTGGAATTCCTAATTATAGCCATAGACATTGAGATCAAATAGTGCATGATCATACGCTTAAACATGGGCAAAAACAAAAGGTAAGGCATAAATTGCAGCATCAAGTAAATATTACGATTAACCAAGCTGATACGAACTAAAACAAAATATGTTTTACATATTTTAAAAAAGTCGTGTGTCTGATTTTCTTAGCCTGTATATTATGTCATCTGTCTGCATTATAGTCATTGTTTGCTCAGTCATTTGTCTGTAGTCCTAACATTTTTTATTAAGTCGCTTGTCAGTAGTTTTAAGATTGTTTATTAAGTCGTTTGACTGTTGTCCTAGCATTGTTTATTCAGTCATTTGTCTGTAGTCATAGCATTGTTTATTAAGTCGTTTGTCTTTATGCCTATCATTGTTTGTCAAATCGTTTGTCTTAGACTAAGCATTTTTTTAATTAATTTGTTTGTCTGTATGTCTAGCATTGTTTATTAACTTAAGTCGTTTGTCTGTAGTCCTAGTATTCTTTATTAAGTCATTGTATTTGTATGGATGGAATAATTCATGATTCGTCTGTTTGTTTTATTGTTGTTTTACATGCGTTGTTAACTATATAAAGTCCTCTGTCTGTATTATAGTTTTTGCTGATAAAACTTGTGTGTTTGCTTTAAATGTACTATGTCAGAAATTGTCCGTCTAAATTACAGGTTTTGTTTTATTTTTCGCTTGTGTCTATGATTTTCCTCGTTTACTGGGTCGTTTGTCTGGTTTAAATATTTTAGTATTACGCCGCGTACACCAAAAGTGCAATGCGTCTGCACTACATCCATTATATGTAAGCTGGTTGTCCAGTTAACGCATTGTTTTTCACTCTGGCGACCCGGGTTCGATTCTCGGCCTAATGCCACACTCTCGCTCGACATTGTGCCAACGAGAGTGACTAATTAATTGCAAGCATAATTCTCTTTAAAATCGGTGTAAAGAGTTTCACTACATTCATTAATTATTTTTAGTTTATTCAGGAAATATAAGAAGCTAAAATGTTTGATATAAAGGTTATAATGCATTCTCATTCCAGTAAACACACACATATATATATATATATATATACATGATACTGTTTTACAGATATACGTTCAATAAAGACGTGTTCGGCACTTGCACCATTCAGATATATGACGCGGACTTGAAGCAATCGAATATGGAATTTGAACAGGAGGTAATATATTACTATTACCGTCTTTGTCGTTCAGCCACCAATCGTGATTTATGTATTCAGTATTCAACGAAAGCTTGATTTTGATAACAAAGTCAGGTAAAGACTTTTAAGATGTACATTTTAGCGATTGAAAAATATACAAATACTTTAATGATCAGTACAAACCGAGTCAAATCAATTTCAAAGCAATATATTGACGGACTTAAAGTGTCAATGGGGAATTATTGGTTTAGATTAAAAAAAAAAAAACCATATTTTAAGTAATACACTTTATCCAGTGGTTCTACGGGGTATAAATAGATTTTATATTCCTGTTTATTGCTGAATCTTAAGCATTACTGTTTTATGCGTAAAATTATTTTTTTCATGCTCCCTTTCCACCAAACTACATTGTGGCTCAGTAATGATGATGATGATGATGATGATGATGATGATGATGATGATGATGATGATGATGATGATGATAATGATGATGATGATGATGATGAAGCAAGGAATATATTCTACCATTTTAGATAAGAGGAACAACAAATTTTACTATTGACTTGCATAACCTAAAACAACATTTCTATGTGCTTGATAACATCAAAATTCGAGCTTTGGTAACAGACAATGCAACTGCCCTTACAATGGCTGCGGAAAAAGATTTAAAAATCGTTATACAGAAACAAGATAGATGGAAAATCAAACAAATACTCGATAGGGAAGGATTTTTACCAGGTCTTACTTATTCAACGATCGTGAGTGTTATTAATTTAAATAGTTTATTATTTAAACATCCTTGTATTTGCTATCTGTAATACAAGTGCATTGAGCCTAAATTTAGTTTAAAAATCGTAAAAATGACTTTTCCCTAGCATTAACTACACATGTCGATGTGTTTGTTTAAAGGTTCGCCTGACTAACCACGATGACGCTCCTAACAGATCAGGAGTATTAAGATACGAAGCAACATTTCATCGAGTTGTTAAAATGACTTGTCCTACTGGATCATTTCACAAAGAAACATTAAACGTGACTTATACACATCTGAAAGGCGCTGCTTCATACGTAACTTCTGGATTCGCTGTGATCTCATTCTTAGTACCATTAGGGCCTATTGAAGCAATGGAACTATTAGTAAGTGTGTCGACTTTGGCTTATTACACTACTGGATAAATGTGGGTATACATTTTCTGCATTTTATATAATATTCTCTTTGCAACTGTTTTCTTCAATCCGTGCTTGATTCATTCTGTCATTTGTTCCGAAAAGTGCATTTACTTCAGAGGAAAAAAATAGTTGGTCTATTATTTTTTTGTTTAGTTGTTATATTTTTACTAGATATCTGGTATATGAAGGCAATCCGAAATAATATGTGAAAGTCGGATTTATAAATCTGACGGGATTCTTTCATCTTACATTACCATAATATTTTGCTGGAAAGTCGGCAACACTTGTTAAAGGTAACACAACTGTCCATAAACTTTTTCAAGGCCAGATCAAAATTTGATCGAAGCAGAAATATTGAAGCGGCCAAGCGAAGTTTGACATCATCAAGATAGTACGCGAGAGTGTGGTCTTGCGTTATTTTTTTCTTTCTGAAAATGAAGTATCCGGAGGGACCGACTTGTTCAGCTTGGTGACCACAAACCAAACTCACAAACTGCGCTAGCCGTACAACCCAATATTTAACATGAATTAATATATCTTATAGGCGATAATTGTAGCCTTGTGCCGATAGTTCAGAACTGGGATTACAACGTTGTAAACGACATCGTTGTTGATGACGTAAACAACATATTCAACTTTATAGTTTTGAACAATGGGGCCATTGGTTTTCGTATTTTTATCTAAGCGTATACTGCAGATAATCTGTCTTAAACAATAATAAAATACTTTTTCACGGACCGTTATATAATATAATTGTTATTACACGAGAAAAGGATATAGGTTAATGAGTGGGCTTTTGGCGATTTTCTTTACAAAATTCCCGGACTTGTTTCACCAGCAAAGCTTTTGAGACGTTTACAAGAAAAAAAATGTATTTTTTGGCAATCTTTTTGACACGTGACGGAGCGAAAATTCACTCTCAGGTCATGTGACCGCAGTGATATTTTGAATGTCATATCACGGCAAAAAACTGCTTCAATATTTTACCAAAATCATTACGTGAATGCCATTCCCTCCGTCACAATTCAATGTGTGCATAAAACATCAGACGGCAGGAACTGTCAGTTTTTAAAGGAAGTTTAGCATAATTAACGGTGGAATTTTGTTCTAGATTGTATTATTTGAGTATGTTATATTTTGTCTGCCTTCTGAAACTTATTAAATTAAGTTAATTAAAAACATTTTAACTTTTGTCTGTACTTAATTTTGTTCGGTATAATAAAATAAATATCGTACGGCAACATGTGTAACATTGATATTGTCAACCCTCGAAACCGAATGTAACCCTCGGATAACGCCTCGGGTGACATTCTGCTCTCTGGTTGACACTATCAATGTCACACATGCTGCTGTATGATATTTATATAATGTTCCGTTATATATGACTGCTTTATCATGTGCGTTATTCTATTGCTGAATGTATCGATCGCATAGTCATATTGATGTTTAATTGTATTATGAGTCTGGTTTACTTGTATAGGTGTTAAAGCTAAGATTGTTGAAAAAATGGGTGTCAACCCTTCTGTTCTTTTTATCATTCGATTGATGTATGCATAAATTAATTCAACAGGTAAGCGATCAATATACAGGAGCAAAAATGTTCATCTATTTGTTCTCGTTTTCAAGACATTCATTTCCGCTTCTTCGAGTTTGGACAAACACACCGGATGTTTTGGTACGTTTATATCTTTTCGATCATTCTATGTGTCTCATAATGTAAGCATATTTTATCGTGTCGACTGTAATGTGAAGAACATACGTTATGAAAGCTGTTGTACTTTTATTCTAAAACTTTTCCAAATAATTCAAGGTTGGAGATATAATTGATCTGCGTGTTGAGTCAACAGAAGCCTTGGTTGGATATGTCACAATGGAGGTAACTCTTGTTCCAATGCACTACTTTTATAAAGCGAGGTACGATGTGTAGTGTTATTAATCATAGCATTGTGGTATGTTGTATTGCATTTGACAATGTAAAGTAAGTATGTAACAACTTGCAAAACGTAGCATCGAATGCCTTAGTATGTTTTTTTATAAGATTTACATTTTGTTTGGATTTATATGATTTTTTGCAATTATAAGCGTATGCAACCCAATGTTTATGTTCAGTGTTTAGTTAGTCTTAAGAAAAATGAGAAAAAAATAGAACATGTATAATAATGTAGCTAAAGAGACATTCATGCCGAAATTTTGCATTTTCGAAAATAGAAAAAAGTTGCAATATTATTGTCGATACTTCTAGTTTTGCACACCATTTGAGACAAGTTAACTGTTAACAATACACTTGTTATTTAAATCACATGCGCACTTTTTAATGGACAATAAAACCTGATTGAAAAACAAAATTGATAATAACAATCTCTAATAATATGTATGTTTCATAGAATGTGTTTTTTCACTACTTCAGAAATTTTGTAAAATACAAAATTAGATAAATCATAAAAACGAAATATACATACATTGCTGTCTTAAAATAAGAAGGCTTGAATTTCCGATGAGTATATGTACATATATTCTTTTCCTTTAGTTTTACTCACGCGGAAAGATGATACGACTCATCCAAGCACCTGCCAGCAATTCAAGAATAATAGGTCTTAATGTTCCGATATCAGCAGACATGTTTCCCCGGTTGTTTCTCATGGTGTCACACATAACACAGTCTGGACACATTCTATCAGACAATGTAGTGATCCAAGTCAAAGGGAAGCCCTTTATTAATAAGGTATATGTATGCGGTTAAATGTAATGTATGCTTATGTGCGTTTCACAATTGTTAAGGAATGTATATCTATAAGGTTTATACACCTTTTTGAGGTTGTTTTATCATCTGCAAAGGCCCGCAAAATGGTTAACAGCCCGAGTGCGGAGTATTTTACGCTATTATTTCATAAAACACACACCATGAGTAACTTTTTATGTTAAAAGAGCTGTTAAATGTCAAGGAAATTCAAAAACAGTAAGTTCAAAATAACCTCTATAACAGATACTTGTGTGACGTCATGATTGATGTCATTGAAAAGGTTTTACATTAAGCTCGATACGGGCCGCATCATCACTCGACAGTTACTTTTGTTTTGTCACCATTTCTTTCAGTCTTTAGTGGATCGAAAAGTGTTTTCTTTTCAGAAATTCACTGGATTACTTGGATTAACACAAAATGTATGCAATAATACAGAGTATTTATTACTTATATCAAAACTATTAAGTTTCGGCGTCATGTAAATTGGACAAAAATAACAAATTGGAAATACATTTCCTGACATATGTTTTTGTGTGTTACCCTTGTTTATACCTATCCCGTAAATTATCTTTCAATTAATGCTATTTTTTATTGTATTCACTCAGGTGGAAGATACATTTAACACAACACTGACCACGCCACGGCAATCAGTTGATATGAAAGTGAAGGCAGATCATGGATCGACGGTTTATATATTAGTTGAGGACGAACGGAATCGCTTGCTCGGATCAGACAATGACATTTACGCAAATGAGGTATACTAGTAAACAGTATTTCGTTATATCAAATTAGACATTTCAGATGGAAAAACATAAGGCCTGCGTCGTTTTCATGAATTATTATAGGACATTTCGTTAATGACTTCTTTTAAGTTAAATTTAAATGTTTAAGCAGGGTACTACGAAAAATCAGAATTTAGATGGTAATTATGCTAACCATTGGTCTGTCAGGACAATGCGAAACAAATACGAGAACAGGAAAGCCATGACCTAGAAACATGAAATTGGTTTACGTTTTGGCAAATGAGTTTGTCCAAGTAGTTTCTATGGCTATATGGAACTTGATTTCCAATTTGACATACGATTTGTAAACAAATAAGACTGAGAAATTGTTAAAGAAACGCAACAGAAATCGGGAGATTACAGTTGCAGGTGAGATGTATTACTTAACGTTCAACGCTCCGATTTGACTTCTGCATTTGTTTATATACGGCTGTATTAGGCTTCTGGAACACTTCTTATCAACCTCCTGTATTATAGTTAGACATATCCACATACAAGTTACCTCTATTCAAAAGTATGTTCATCGTATCTACAGAAGGTGACACATCCTAAATGCATGTTAAAGTGACATACGGGATTTCCTATTGTTTGATATGTATTTTAGATAATCGACGAAGTTCTTAAAGTATCTCACAACACGTCTTCTTATCTCGGGTGGAGAGGAGAATATGTAAGCAGACATTTGTTTTTTAATGACAATACAAATTGACGTATTAATCATAATTCCTCATTCTAATGGAAACTAACAGTACTGTTCGCAGCTTGACACTCATGTTCAAGAAGACTAAAAACTTGGTTGTTTATGTAACAACATTATTAACCTTGTATGATTAAGAGATATGCCAAAAGTTATACTTGTTTGGAGATACAACTCGTAGTGTTCAACTATAATACGTCGTGAGTATCTGATCATATTTAATGGCTAATCAACAAGTGTTCTATGATATGACAATCGACATTTTTTATTTATATTGTTTACATTGTTTTTTATTGTCGTCTGCACTTTGACAACAAACAGCCATTTTAATTTCGAAAATGTAAATAGATTGGTTCCCGTTTAAATTCAAACAAGGAAGCTGGTGTTAAAAAATAACAGGCACCAAACTGGAAAAAAAACAACTTAAAATTGGTTCCCGTTTCATTCGCAAATTTGCATGAATATGAAAGGAAAACTAACTACCAAACCGAAAAAAAACACATTTAATTTATGATCTCCATACATAAGAAACCTCAAGGGAATATGATTTATTTTGCTGTGTCGATGGCCGTTTGGTCCAATGTGAGACTGACCATTTAAATACTTTAATTGTGTTGAATGATCATGTGTACATTTCGAGTAAAAATCCAAACAATCATTTCGGTAATTTTCGGAAATCAAATGGTTATGTTCGTCAAAAGTATGCAACATATATATTTTTTCCTTGAAACTGTCAAAATGTGGATGTAGATTTATATTATAAATAGTTCCGGCAACAATATTGACAATGTTATTCTATGAGAGATATGAGTACTTATTGAAACTTTTACTGGTACAACATTAAATATATTATTTGTCCTCTTGACTCGTCACCAAATCAGCCATTCTATATTATCATAATGTCTTTAAAAAAGAAAATAAAGACCCGTAAATATATATTTTTTGATGTGCGAGGTCTTTGTAAGCAGATGAATATATCATATGTATTTGTAAAGCATATTTAATTTCATCTCCGCAGGTTGATAGAGAAAGACGCGAGTATGGCTTGTACGGCGATACAGATGACGGTTATATGGTAATGTTCATGTTGTTGAATTCACATTATCTTTATTTAACTTTTCATAATACTAACACTCAACGCTTAATACAATATACAATATAGTTAAAATATTGTGTTTTGATACGTGATTGGATTTTGCCAGATTTGGATTTCATAAGGTATTAGCAAAGTCGAATATGATATCCCGGGTCAAAAAGTAATAATCATACTATAATATACTGTCTGGATTAAATCAAATGTAAGAAAATTGTTAACATGAGAAATTGCATTTCACGACGCACTTGTTTTTTTTGTTGTTTTTTTTCATGACATTTTAACACAGCGCGATATTACATTTTATGGCGTGACCTCGGTCGAGTTGAATTACGAAAAAATAAATGTTACGATATGTATTGCGTGCCGATTTATAAAACGTATATAATAAAAATAAAATATTCGTCGTCATACGCCGTTATTTACCGGTTGTTTTGCACTGTTCTTCCATATAAAACAAATTCAAGTTTCACTAGGACCATATCCAAAGAAATGACGCAACGCCATTGGTCCAGAACTAGTCACGTGGAGATCCAACTTTTCCCATATTATGTCACTAAATTATATCGTAACAAAACAGACTTTGATTGAACTATCTTTATGGTTATTATAATAAAACAATAGTTTGAACTTATGAAATTTGAAGAATTTATTTTAATTTCAGCAAACAGGATTGATACTGTTTACAGACGGGACATTGTTTGAAAGAAGGAATGCGAATGATTTGCTTTTGTACAGTCGATTGACCGCAAATGATTGTGAGTTTAATAATTGTATTATATTTACTTAAGAGCAAACATAGTCCACTTATTTGGAGAATGGATCTTCTTTCGGCTTTGAAATGAAGAACAAACACTAGAACTAGTACCAAACAATTATTTTGCCTAAGGTTTGAAAGGCCAATAAAACTGAAGGCGTTTTTGTTTTAAATATATTAGTACCATATTACTATTTGTTAGGAATTGGTTAATGCTACGTTCGAAAAAGCAAGATTTGTGTATTACTGTATGTAATGAGTTTATCTAAGGATAATAACACACACCTAAATCGCATGTCGATGATTTTGCAGCAAACTATTTAATTCAAAAACAAATTCCAAAGATGAATTAATATATGATCAAATTAAACGAAAGCTATAATGACAAGCGATTATTTTAATTAGCAACATAACTATTAAACATGCTAGCTGACCCTAATACTTTCAGTTAATTGTTGTTATATTTTTTTTGTTTTGTTTTTCAATATCTAAGTATTGATGTTGTTATTCTGATTTATTCATTGGCCGTCAAAAAACTTTCATTTTCTTTGTTTATTCGAAACAGAAAGGAGGGGGTTCATATACAGTTGCTCTTGCCTAAGGGAAATAGTAATAATGTGGTGAAATAGTGAACCTCGGGTTTCGTTTCCCGAAGCACTTAGAAAAACCAGAGTTATGACCCTTGGATTAGCAAACAAATGGAGTTTCTGGACAAGTGTTGCTCAAGTCACTGTTCTTGGCACGATGTTGCGCAAAAATGTAGTATTGTGTTTCGGGGTGAAAAAAACACTTGTCCGTCCAAATGATCGCCATCTAAACCAACATGTCCCCGTGCCAGAAACTGAACTTGGGTCGCATTGGGGAGAAGGGATGCAGTAGCTGCTCTGTTAACCGCACACCCCCAATATGTTTGAATAATGTTGGGAAAATAACACTAAAACAGGGAACGAATAAATACATTTTATACGGGCTTGAAGACAAACGCAAAGCGTTTGTCTGTACAAGCCCTCCTACGGTTTATATGTGTATGCAAGGGACTACTTCTTTATGCCGGAGTGATAGGCATTAAAACATTTGGGCACCACTCAACCATAAAAATGAGAACCAGAAAAACTCGTCATACATTGTTCATATAAAGCGCGTGCACGCTGGTAAAAAAAAATGTACATGTTTAGAGCGGAGTTTGACTTCCGTTAACCAATGAACATCAATACGGAAATACCCGAGGTACATGTACAATCCACCATCGGCACTTCCATAAAGGAGTGGACAACAGATATTATGAATACACGTCTAAAGAGTACTTCTTTTGACCGGAAATTATGTATAATAACTCTGCAATAATAATACAAAACGAACTGGGTTTGTCATAACAATTGTTTTGTTTACCCCTCTTCTTAAAAATTACCATCCAAACCGGATATCTAAATAATTATGTTAAATGTATTTATGCGCATTTTATGACAACTTAAGTAAAAAATAAAGTAAAGTTAAAAATGACATTTAAGTAATTAATTATTTACATTGGGCGGGTTCGGGAGGGGTTTCCCCTCACGACAAGCAATGTTTATAATACCTTTTTTCTTCTGCATATAATCAGAAAATGCGTGGTCATCAGTTCAGCACAAAAACAGTGGTGGTTTTTGCAATATTTTTCAGAAGTTTTCAACATGCTTGTAGATCAGTGATTTTTCTTCGTGCAATGTGCAATTTACTCTTCCTAACTGCTGTTTCGAATTGAGATAGAATATGGTCGAAAAATATTTTATGCTCAATTTTTTCTTCAAACACAATCTATATGAATTACTTCAAAAGCAATAGTGTTCATGTAAAATTAACAAGACATTTACAATGCTAGCTCTAATATAGTAAAGCATAGGCATAGCAAAATTCAAAACATTTTATTATATATGCTTTGTGGTGATTTATAGACATTTATAAACATAAAATCAAGCTTTCACTGTTTCAAACATATTGATATTGTTTTACTGTTTGAAATTTCAGCCAGCTCTCAAATTAATATTGAATGCCAGTGCTAAGAGGGCTGGGACACAATTTGAACAACTTCATTACCAAAACGTAACCTTTGTATACAAATTATAATTTGATGCCGTACTTCAATAATTATAATTGAATGCCATTTAATACACTTTTAGGGTCTAAAATTAATTGATTATGTTTGTGATAGATCGCAAAATACTACAGTTCGTTACTCTTAAAATGTAGATTTTGATTCTTACTCATTGAAATTAATGTACATCAGGATTTTACACTAAAACAAAACAAATTCACTATTTATTCTTTATTTAAGTTATCGCACATAGGTTATGGCATGGTACCATCCTCTTTAGTTAGAATGTCAGAAAATGTGAATGCATCTCAGTAGCTCAGTTTGTGAAGAACTCGCCCTGTTAGCAAAGGGGTCCCGGGTTCCTGCCCTGCAATTGTCGTGCATTGTTCTGTCCCAATTGTACTTCAATGGATAAATTCAAATTCTGACAATAAATAATGACAATTTAGCAGGTGGAGCTATGATCATATTCATGTCATGTATTTTAATTTCTCAGTGATTGGATTTAAAGCTTCACTCTCACAGATTTACCGTTTTTACATTTATATTTTTTTAACCTTGAAAAGAGCAATATTTTGCGTAAATATCTACAAACCAATGATAAAATATTGCTGATAAAAGATCTGATTGCAGATTTTTATATTTCCTTTAAAATATGCACCAGTCAATTGTAACCGCTACCCCCCCCCCCCCCAGGTCCGGGGATATACCTGGGATAACCGAGGAAATTGGCCGTGGTTTTACTTTCCAGGTGGCCCCGCAGGGCCTGGTGACCGTGGTGGTTTTGTCTTAGCGCTAAATTTAGCGGAAATTGGGCCTTATATTAAGTATCTTGGGTGCGGGGGCATTTGGCCGGGGTTTTACCACCAGTTCGCTCCCGCAGGGCGGGGATTTTACCCGCGGTTGGCTGGACCGAAAGTCAAAGTCCCTGCTATTCCCCAGACCGGGGGGGGGGGTTACATTTGACTGGTGCATTAATGTTTTATGCTTTTAAAACGTTACTAACGGTTAAAGAAAAATGAATAAAAAATCATTTTTTTTTAAATAAGATATCAAAATCTACGATCATTTTTTTGTCAGCAGTCTTATATAACTTGTTTCCATGCATTTACACAAAAATTGGCTCGTTAAAAGACAAAAATAAGAAAGTTGTCAAAACGTTAAATATGTGGGAGTGCAACTCTAAGGGACACCAGATTGTACAGTTGCAAGAAAAATGAAATAGTGAAAACCTTTGCTAATGGAGCAATGCTTCTTTCGCTGTTTTTTGTGTTTTACCAACTTGAAATTAACTGTGTTTGTTTACCATATAAATACCTGTTAATTTAAAAATATTGTCAGTATATGAGTCTGTTCTTATCAAGTCACTTTTACATGCTAAATATTCACGATATGAACTGGGAAATAATATATTTTCTGATTTTTAGACCATCTGGTGTCTAGCCCTTTCATAAACCATCTAGCAGCCAATGTGAGTTTTAGATACATATTGGACAGTTTCATTGTAATTTATTTAATATTAAAAAAAATATGTTTCATGGCTAGCGTAGTACTTACTCAGGGCTTTTTCTATAATACCCACCGGTTCGACTTTCGGACCCATTCCCAAAGCAAAATATAAAGAGGATATTTGGTTAACTAAATAATGTCTAAACTGTCAAATGTGAGGTTGCATCTGTAAACTTCATCTTCACGAGTGAAATAAAATACGATCTTACACTGAAATAAACAAATTTTCTGTTTCTTTTATGCTTAATTTCGGAGTTTTATTTGTTTTGTTTTTTATTTATTTCTGAATTACCCCCTTTTTTTGAAAAGGGTGGGCTATACGCCGCTACCCGTGGGGCGCCCCTCATGCATAGTTATAGCTGTCAACTTTTCTACTTTCGGTTTGCTGAGAAATAGTTCTCCGCTATTCATTCTTATAGCTTAATATTCGCTCGTTTTTTTATTGCAAAGCTTTATGAACAGTAAACAATGAAGTATAATTAGTGCACATATGTTCCAAAAAAAAATGAAAGCACTTTTGTTAAGATGGGCATGAATACAAAACCAAATTACTACGCCGCTATTTAAAGAATGAAAATTTGGAAGGTCAAATGTGTTAGCAAAACAAATGTGGATACTCAATGGATTTTAACCATTCTTCTTAGTTTAAGACTGCATGTACGCGTGTTTTTATGGTAAGTTAATATTCAGTCATCTTACTGTCAGAGACCAGTCTGTTTCGATTTAAAATGTTTGTTTTCCAGATAAAGAGTAAATGCCACGCTAGTTTGTTGACACATTTTGAGGTGTGGGTGGGGTAAAAAATATCGGATCTATCTGTAAATTGTGTGAATTCTCCAGGAAGCTCATTTTACTTACTACAACGGTTAACAGTTCAAAATACATTTGAACGAGGATATAAATTTTATTTATGTTCGAACAGTTGTTTTTGTCTGTAATTTGTTTGGTATTAAAGCAAATGTTCGAACATTCAGCTTCAAAGATCAGTAAAATGTTTGATAAACGGGATAACCGGTAATAAATGGCAAGTTGTTAATTTCCAATTATACATTTATTTAAATTTATAAAATAATTCTTTCTTTTTTTAACATTTTTTGACATAATTTACTGAAGTCCAATGTTCTGTTTTGATCAAGGCAAGTACATGTAACAACAAAGGAATTTAAAAGTAGTTCTGAAATTTGATATTTTCACTGTTGTTATTTCACTGTTAAAACCCCATATTTCATCGTAAAGCATGAAAGAAAAGATGTTTTTCTTAATCTTCAGAAAAAATTCCCAATCTAAAATTTTTTTTAGAAAGTCTTTTAAAATGTACTGGTTCATTTTCAACATCCTAATGAATTATGTGATGTAAAGTTTTTTTTGATAATTGTACTCGGAAATCATTGATTTTCATCACATTCTGATATATCAGTATGAAATATTATCTGTCATGATTGATTTACTGCAATAGATATTGACACCCAAGGATTGATATTTCAGCCATTTCGGTTCTATTAAAGAGAATTAAACTAATATAAAATCATTTCCTAATTCGCAGGAGACTAGACAGCTTTTTCTTTTGACAGTTAATTTTCCAAATTTCAGCATTTTCATGACGCAAATTTATCCAAAATGTCTAGGGTCTTTTTCCCAAATTGGGCAGAAACAGCCCTGTTATTTAATAATGTTTTAGGATAAATGTAATTCAAGGGACATTTTCATACACTTGACATCTGTTTTTGTAATGATACAACAATAAACTTATTCTTTCAGCTAATTCAAAAACTAAATAATGTCTAAACTGTCAAATGTGAGGTTGCATCTGTAAACTTCATCTTTGTTTAGAAAATCTGTAAATATAACTTTCACCACCCAGAACAATAAGTATCAACAAAAGAAATAAAAACTATTCTTGTTATTATTTTCTCATGTCAGGGACAATTTGATTAAAAAATGAATGAAAAAAACTGTTAAATATTATCATGTTTTTTTTTTTTCTAACTTTTAATAATATTTATTCCCTGTGATCGGTCGGTTTGTCGTTCGGTTCGTTGCAACTTTGTCCGGAGCATGACTTAAAAACTACTTGATGGAATTTGATTGAACCTCATACAATGGTAGAGCATAATGAGAGGAAGTGCCTGTACAATAACAATAACTATATTCTTGCTTAATACTGAGTTATTGCCCTTTGTTATTTTTTTGTCTGGAGTATAACTTGAAAAGTACTGGATGGAATTCATTGGAACTTCAAACAATGGTAAAGTACAATGTGAGGAAGCGCAATGTTCAAGAACCATAACTCTACTTTAGCTAATTACAGAGTTATTGCCTTTTATTTGTGTTTTTTACTGTAAATTGTTTTTCCAGACATTAACTTGCATACTACTATATGGAATTTATTGAAACTTCATACAATGGTAAAGCACAATGAGAGGAAGTGCAGTGCACAAGAACAATAACTCTATTGATGCTTAATACTGAGTTATTGCCCTTTGTTACTTTTTTGTCTGGAATATAACTTGAAAAGTACTGGATGGAATTCATTGGAACTTCATACAATGGTAAAACACAATGTGAGGAAGTGCAGTGTTCAAGAACCATAACTCTATTTTAGCTAATTACATAGTTATGACCTGTAATACTTTTTCTTGTCCCGAGCATAACTTGAAAACTATTAGATGGAATTCAATTCTATTTCAGCTAATTACAGAGTTACTGCCCTTTGTTATTTTTTCTAGTCCGGAGCATAACTTGTAAACTATTGGATAAATTGCCCCGCAGTGCCGGATGAATGCGGTGGTTTTGTCTTTGCGCAAAATATAGCGGGGAATGGGCCTACCAAGAGTCCCTGGGGTGCGGGGGCATTTGGCAGCGAGTTTACCATTTGTTCGTTTCCGCAGGGCGGAGATTTTAGCCGGTGTTGGCTTGACCGGAAGTCAAAGTCCCTGTTGGGGGGCGTGGTTACAACTGACTGGTGCATAAATGCCAGCTTCAACAACCCAACTCGAAGTCTTTAGTGAATGTCCTTTAGAAAATACGATTTTTAGTAATTACATCAACCAGGTATAGCTGGCATATTTTCGTAATCCAATTCCTTTTTAACTTATTATTAATTTGTTATTGTTTGCAAGAGGTTGGAGATTGGGATGATGACAGACCAGCCAGCCGAACTTAAATTGCAGTAGACATCATGCGGTAAATTTTTAGTATTTCACAATCTTTTTATGAAAATTTATCCTAACAGTAGCGGGTTTGAATCTTTTAAGTTTATCATTTCTGTTTGTTTCATTCATAAATAACATTGTTTCATGCTGGTTGTAAATTATTTCCGGACACGGCCATGAGATTATATCATTTTCTAATGAACTATTTTGTTTGCTTTTTTATAAATTTCAGGTTTTTGACTTATCACTCAATACTTCTTAATACATTTCAACATTCTGTAAAAGCAATAATGTATTGGTTCTTTTTTAAAGCCACATGGTTGCTGAAGCTCGAGAGGACCTTTATGGACAAAAAATCCTGTTCAAGATAGTTCTGTCTGTAATTCCATAACACCTCCAGAGATTGGAAAATGTCTTCAAGAAAGAAGAGATTCTAAGCAAGTGCATTTCTGAGTCCTCCAAAATGCTTCTTTGTAGTCAATTACCTTGGAGTTGTTTAATACTCATTGCAAAATATTCAAACACAATATATTTCATCTATTTTGTATTGATCTTTGAATCCGTCAAATTACACTATGACTATCATTATGTGACTATATCAACGTTGACGTCATTTGATGTTGACGTCATTTCCTGTTCATTATATACATACAACCTGATGAAGGCCGAATGGCCGAAACGTTGTTTTATAAATAAATAATGTGTGTTGAAGTTGGACTTCTTTAATTATAACCATATGTGACTATATCAAATTTATGACTACATAAAGTGTGTATGCCTCAAATGATTGTTAACTGGTATACCTTCACGGTAGAAGTTAGTACTTGTATTCTGTTAAAAACATTGCATTTATGTTATTTGCAGATTCTGATGTGCCAGCAGCCTGAAGTGGTCAAACAATTTAAAACTGGATGCAGCACAGAATCACATATTTCAAGATAATGCAGATGTTAGTCACCCCTGTTAAACTTGTTTGTGTGAATAATATAAAATGTGACATTTACAGCAAATATGTAATAACTGAACAACGTTTCAGTTTTTGCTGGTTTGTTCAGTTTTTTTTAATTCATGATTTTTTTTTCATGAAGACACCATAGTGTAGTTATGGTGTTTTAACTGTCAATGAATCAAAGATCAATGTATGTTGTTGAACTAATATATATGTTAAACATTGAAGATCAAGCTGTCAGTACAGAAAGCATTGATTGTGCTTTTGAGAACACTGAATTTTATCAACATAGTTTGACACTGTACATATTGCAAGCATTTTTTTTCATATAAATCTATATAAATTAATAATAGATAACTGTAGCCTTAATTTGTGCATATTCACATATGTGAATAGTTTAATAGCCTCATGATGTCATTCTGTATAAATTGTATTATATAATCATTTTAATTGTTTCAATTGTTTTCATATATAAATGGTTTTGGAACTGAAATTTGGTCTTGCTCTATTGGCTGGTAAACTCAACAAATATACAAAAAATATATGAAATAGTGCTTAGTGAGCTCAGCTGACAGTTTTTTACTGGGTGCTTATTTGGGTGTGTTCCAACAATATCACTGACTTGATTACTTTTATTGTATATCTTATATAGGTGCTAAATTTAGAATATATTTTCAGCTCTACTGAATGTTGATTGTAATTGCAATTTATCATTTCTTTTTAGATCACCCTGTGGGTTAAACATTATGTGAGGGTTAGAAGTCATTTATTTGTAATTGCATCTTGATAAGTTTAAACTTTAATACACTGGGCCTTGAAAGTCCCATGATATGAACAATTGGTTTTGACTATTTTCATGCTTCATTTAGAATATACCTCATAAGAAGTCATAACATATTGGGCCTTTAAAGTTAGAAAGTTTTAACATTAATTTATTCATACAATTTTATTTCCCACCAGATGTAAAAAACAACAACCTTTTTATCAAAAAGGTCACTGTTGGTGATCTGTAAAAAATACATGTGTTGCTGCATATTTAACTGTCACAGGTCTTTTGGTTTATACCTGATTTTAGCAAAACTGTTTACAATATTCATTAATTGAAATTTTTATAATTTTGATCATTAGACATGATGTTTGTCAGATTTGTCATTGCAAACACAAATTATCTTAAAGTTTATTGAAAGAATCGTTAAGGTGATTCTTTGAATAAAGCAGAATTGTATTTGCCCTTAAAACCTAAACAACACATTTGTTCACAATTAACATTTTGCAAGTTATTTGGCGGGGGTGTGGTATATATTTTTGTAACAAACAAATAAGAATATATTCTGTATTCTCACTGAGATATTTTGCAGACAATTTCCCAAAGCTGCTTGGCTACATATTGTTCATATATAATCATACTTATTAGTAATTGATTAAATGTTTTGCCATATTTTACCATCATATTTAAATAGATTTTTGCCCATTCAATTCCAGTTAAAATTATAAATACCCCTGCTTGTAATATAATTCAGTGCAACATTATTGATATGTGATCACCTTTAGCTTGACTATTCGATGACTAAGGAGAGCTATCCTAGTCACCCGAGTGTCAGCATCAGAATTACCACTTATGTTAAAGTTTGCGTACCACCTCAAATATTTTCAAAGTCCATTGGCATACTGTTTTGAAACTTCGCACGCTTTCACCATCATGCCCCCAACCTGTACACAGGAGGGGTCACTGTATCGAGCATTTTGACAGAATTATGCCCCCTTTTTTACTTTGAATTTACGTTTAAGTTTGCGTACCACCTCAGATATTTTCCAATTCAATTTATGTAAATATCTCAGCACATCATGTATTGCATTGACATCTAATATAACAGTGATCAAAGCATGTTTCTCCAAAACTTTTCAGTCCATACACCGAAAAGCGGTGGAATAGTCGAGCGAGCTGTGTCTGTGACAGCTCTTGTTTTTTATTTGTTTTCTGTTTGTAACATATTCCTCAAATGCGTTTTGGTACTTGATTTCAAATGCATAGTAGCTTTATTTAAGTTAATTAAGAAGAATAACCTTCATATAAAATATAAAGTAATGCATTATATATAATGTATACACTATTATTGAAGATTGTTTGCGTATACACTAAATAAAATGCTAACAGCAACAGAACTGCTTGTTATTTAAAAAGTTTTATTAACATATACAAACAAACGTTTCCCTTTAACTCCTAGTATGTTTCACTTAATCATTAAGTAAACTTAAACTGTCCTGCAATAACACTTCAAGCCCGTAGAGGCAGCGCCTTAGTTCATATTACATGTTGATATTTAAGTATTATACAGTGAATAGTTGTTTGGTTAAGTGTTAAATCTTAGTGTATTTCACCGAGTGAGGACCAAAAGCTATACTAAACAACTGTTGTAGCTTCAAGTGATCAATGAATTTCACTGTGTTAATATTTATTTATTCTTGTTGTTAAAATATTTGTTTGTGCATATTTTAGGTGATGAATTTTTACCAAGTAAGTACATAAAAATTATTATGTTCAATTGCCTATATAATTTATAATAAAGGAACATAATTTTTCGACACTGTTTGGGGCTTGGAAGAAACTCAACACAAATTCTGTATTAAACCGGGTTTATGTTAAAACATTTTGCTACTGAGCTTGTTTCTGTAGCTTTTCGCATAAATATTAAGGTTAAGTGATCAAGACCAAATCACACCAACCCCACTGTCACAAGCCAATAAATTAAAACCGAGACAATACCTGCCAGAATACAACCCACCAAACGAGAAACACCAACTGTCACAATACAACAAACACCAAACGAGACACGCCCAGTCACAATAAAACATACACATTACGAGAGACAACCACTTTCACAGCGAGAGACACCCTCTGTCACAATACAACTTACACCAAACGAGGGACACTCACTGTCACATTACAACATACACCAAAGAAGAGACACCCACTGCCACAATAAAACATACAGCAAGAGGGACCCCAACTGTCAAAATACCACATACACCAAACACGAACACAATACAATAATTATCAAACGAGAGAGACACACTGTCAAAACACAACTAACACAAAACTAGAGACACTCATATTTACAATACAACTTACAAGAGACACACACTTTCCCAGCACAACTCAAACCAGACGCTTTCACAAGCAAAAAAAAGAATGAAAGACATTTGCTGTCACTAAGTAACACACGAGCTATTTTCATTAACTATCACCATATTACAAAAAAAAAACACAAATGGAGAGACACTCACTGTCAAAATACAACAGACACCAAATGAGAGACACCAACTGTCACATTACAGCATTCACCAAACAAGAGACACTCATTGTCGCAATACATCAAACACCAAACGAGAGACACTTATTTCCACAATACAACTTACGCCAAACGAGGAACACTCACTGTCACAATACAACACACACCCAACGGGAGGCATCAATCTAACAATACGACACACCAAACCAAGAGAACCCCGTTGTCACAATAGAATACACACCAAACGAGAGACAATCACTGTTACAATACAATAAACACCGAACGAGAAACACTCACTGACATTTATACAAAATACACCATACTAGAGACATTCACTGTCACCATACAACAAACCCCAAACGAGAGACAACCACTGTCACAATACAACATACACCAAAAAAGAGACACTTACTGTCACAATACTACAGACACAAAACGAGAGACAATCACTGTTACAATACAATAAACACTCAACGAGAGACTCTCACTGTAACAATACAACATACACCAAACGAGAGACACTCACTGTCATAGTACAACATACACTAATCTAGAGATACTCACTGTCACAATACAACTGACACCAAAACAAGAGACGCTCACTGTAACAATACAACTGCCTACAAAACAAGAGACACTCACTGTCACAATACAACAATCACCAATAGAGAGACACTCACTGTCACAATACAACTGACACCAAATCAAGAGACACTCATTGTCACAATAGAACAATCACCAAACAAAATACTCTCACTGTCGAAACACAACCAACATCATACGAGAGACACTCACTGTCACAAAACAACATATACCAAACGAGAGACACTCACTGTCAGAGTAAAACAGACACTAAAAGAGAGACACTCACTTTCACAATACAACTGCCACCAAAACAAGAGCCACTCACTCTCACAATACAACAATCACCAAACGAGAGACTCTTACTGTCACAATACAACTGACACCAAAACGAGAGACACTCACTGTCACAATACAACTGACACCAAAACAAGAGACACTCACTGTCACAATAAAACAATCACCAAACAAAAGACACTCAGTGTCACAATACCACTGACACCAAACGATATACCTACACTGTCATAGTACAAAACACTCCACAACGAAGGACATCCACTGTCACAATACAACATACACAAACACAAGATTCACTTAACGTCACAATACTACAGACACAAAACGAGAGACACTCACTGTCACAATACAACAAACCCTCAACGAGAGACACTCACTGTCACAAAACAACATACACCAAATGAAAGGCACTCAATGCCAGAGTACAACAGACGCTAAGCGAGAGATACTCACTGTCACAATACAACTGACACCAAAACAAGAGACACTTACTGTCACAAAACAACTGCCACCTAAACAAGAGACACTCACTGTCACAAAACAACAATCACCATCGAGAGACACTCACTGTCACAATACAACATACACCAAAACAAGAGACACTTACTGTCACAAAACAACTGACACCAAAACAAGAGACACTCACTGTCACGAAACAACAGTCACCAACGAGAGACACTCACTGTCACAATACAACAGACACCAAAGAAGAGACACTCACTGTCGCAATATAACACACATCATACAAATATATTCACTGTCACAACGCAACCAGCACCAAACGAAAGTCACTCACTGTCGTAACACAACACACATCATATGACAGAAACTCGCTGTCAAAATACAACCAACACCAAAGGAGAGACACTCAATGTCACAACACAACCAACACCAAACGAGATACATTCACTTTCACAACACAACCAACACCAAACGAGAGTATCTCACTGTCACAATACAACCAACACCAAACGAGAGACTCTCACTGTCGCAATACAACCAACACCAAACGAGAGACTCTCACTGTCACAACACAACTAAAACCAAACGAGAGACACTCGCTGGCACAACACAACTAAAACCAAACGAGATACTCTCACTGTCACAACACAACCAATACCAAATGAGAGACACTCATGGTCACAACACAAAAAACGCCAAACGAAAGAATCTAACTGTCGCAACACTACCAACACCAAACGAGAGACACTTAATGTCGCAACAGAACCAACACCAAAGGAGAAACTCTCACTGACATAAAATAACCAACACCAAACGAGAGACTCTCACTGTCACAACACAACCAACACCAAACGAGAGACACTCACTGTCACAACACAACCAACACCAAACGAGAGACACTCACTGTCACATTACAACCAACACCAAACGAGAGACTCTCACGGTCACAACCCAGCCAACACCAAACGAGAGACACTTACTGTCAAAACACAACCAACCCCAAACAAGAGACACTCACTGTCACAACACAACCAACATCATACGAGAGACTCTCACTGTCACAATACAACCAACACAAACGAGAGACTCTCACTGTCACAATAGAACCAACACATACGAAAGACTCTCACTGTTACAACAGAACCAACACATACGAGAGACTCTCACTGTCACAACATAACCAACACATACGAGAGACTCTCAATGTCGCAACAGAACCAACACATACGAGAGACTCTCACTGTCATAACACAACCAACACCAAACAAGAGACACTCACTGTCACAATACAACACACATCATACAAAAACACTCACCGTCACAATATTAAGAGCACTTGGTGAGTGTTTTGACATTTGCAAACATTAACACATACTGTGTGTATTTATGTATATTTGATCAAGGTATTAAGATGTATTTATTCTTAAATATAAGCATTTTTTTAGCAAAAACAATAACATGAAATTACGGCTAAGCATCATGCCCATCTGATAGGTTTATGTCAATTTTATAGTCCTATTGTGTAGTCTGAAAACATATGTTTGTTGGTAGAGATATAATACTTGAAATAATTAAATTCTAATGATTAAGTGCCTTACATAAATATCGTTGAAAGACCACTCGGAATATAAGACTTTAACTTTTGATGTTTTTGTGGGGGTATACAGTATGTGGTTATACTAAGCAATTGCAAGTATCGTTCGAAGTGAGTGTGGTATAACTATAAAACGAATACTTTAGTATTGTCAATTATATTTAAAGCACCACATAAAGTAATTCAAAATAATTTTGCAACATGAATTTAGAAAATGTTTAACAGGTTGTGAACACATATTGCATTTGATAGTTTGACGTTTGTAAGAATGTTACATTCTGGATTACTAGAATAGAAACAAGTCCCTTATTATAATCATTATCTTTTTCAGCTCCTGGTTCGGCTTGTAAGTAGCAGTGTTAATATAGTATTACAACAAATGTAGCCGACACCGTTTATAATAAATTTGTGTAAGCTTAAGCTTTTTTTCCTATGACCCTGCGAAGTAATTAGGACACATACGTTTGCAATTATCGGTTGTCAGTCGGACAGTCAGTCAGTTGGTAGAACATTTCCCGTCCGACCATTATGGTATTGGACAATGATCGAATAAACATAACAATAGTTAACAAGGTTCGACGATATATGAGTTATTAGTTTTCATGAAAACTGATTTAAGGTTTAAGGTCGCATGTAACAATGATAATAACACATTGTCGTACACATAAATCAAGGACTGATCGATTGAAATGGATTGCAACTGCTAAACAACTCAATAAGCTTAGACTGTGACAAGTAACTAAAGAACCTTAACTTAAGATCAGGCATATTTACTGATAATTGTTCTTTCTTTCAAAACACCTAAAAGCAAAAAGCAATTGTTTTTGTCAAAGTTGTACTAAGGATTCATAATGTTTAACAAACAACTTGTGTTTTCCACGCGTCAATGTTCGACATTATCGAACTTTAAACACAATGTAACTACTACATGACTCTGACATATTTACTTTTTTCAGTTTATTTTTTTGTAAATAAGTACGTAAATACAATACTTTGGGCGATAGTATTTTCTTAGCATTATGTCTACGTGTGCTGGAAAGTTTTAAACCAATAGTGCAGTTAAAGATTTTCAGCCAATCAATTATGTAAAATATTACCAAAAACGGACAGTATTTGTGGGCATAATGGTTGATACTGTCGTTTAGATATTCATAACAATGAAATACCATGAATTTATGTTTTGTCAAAGGCAATTGAAAAACCATAGTTAGATCAAGATCAAATTAAACAGAAGCTATTATGTGATTTACATTTACTTTAAATTGTTATTTATAATATACGTGTGTCAAGTTAGCTGCGTTATATGCAAATTTCAAGTTATTTTGTGCAATGCTTTAGTAATGCATATCTCAGAACAATTTTTCCCACTAAAATGACATAAAATTCGAAAATGCAAACATTATATTGGTCTTGTTTTATTGTAGCTTGGACTGCCCGTAAGTAAACAATTTTGGCTACTTTTAGCGAAAAGTTAGTTTTATTGGAAAACATACTAAGTCTGATTGAAACTAATTTTTGTGAACTTTATATTATGTCTGGCATTTAAATTAGAAAAGAGGTAAATCAAACTTTCTTGATTTTGCATTTTGGTAAACGGCTTTTGGCAAAAACTTCAATGTTAACTGAAAGTTTTGTAACGTTAAATATGTTGAGAATGGTCAATTTACTGCACACATATTTTTTATTTACATGTATATGTTGACTGTCAATAAAAACGTAAAACTAATTGATCCACTTTTAATTTCTAACAGCAGTCGAGCACCGTTTGGTAAGAAAAAATAAGGATGTAGCAATATCGATGAATACATTTGCAAATGTTATTATCAGTGTTTTTCTTTATCTTTTTGTATGTTGAAATCGGGTTATTTTCACAGTTTCGCACGTTTCGAGGTTCGGTGCACCACATTCCATACGAAAAATGAAAACGTTTACGACAATAATAAAAATAGCTGTATACAATCGGTCATCATTATCTACAAATGAATAAGTTTCCTTCTCAAAGTAGAGCCTCCAAACAGCCGGTCATATTTTCATACCTGTCAATGTTCGACTCATTGAAAGGAGTATTTTCCGATTTCTCTTACTCTTCGACATCCTAACGTTAAATCAAGAAACATCGATGTTCATCGCCAGTCACATCGAATTAGCAATAAAATAAACAATATATATGTATACCATTTTGAAAGGGTTAACACATTTTTAGAAAAAAGGACTAATAAATCAACGCAGCTGATTTTGCATTAATTGTATGGTTCCTTTTGTGTAAGCGCCAAGATTGGACTCCAACAATGACATATTAAAAGGTCTATGTTTGTTTCGCTTCGCGTGCGTAACTCGTATATAAACTCGAGAGATAGAGCATTCGAAATACTACATAAAAGGGTTCTTTTACACAATATTCAATGTACATGTTCGTTTGTATGTTATCTAATTTTCTAACGCGTCCTTTCTAACTTATATTTAGAAAATTGAAGCATCATTATATTTGAATGACAGCGGTAGTCCGTATTTGAACACGTTTTATAACTGTATTATCACATTGATACGGCATTAAAAATACATACACAAGATCAAACTTTAATTTACTGAAAATTATAATTATTCGAAAAAGAAAACACACGAAATGATAAATATCCATGTAAGTAATACCCCTACATTTCAATTACAGCGTCGCTCTGTAAGTATTGAATACGTTATTTTATTATTTGTATTTAGATCTTAATAGTCAGAACCGTTGACAAGATGTTATTAGGCCAGACAGATGTATTTCGCGATGTAAACACATATAATTTTGATCATTTAAGATAGCTTAATAAACTAAGAATACGCAGAACAAGGCATTTGGATAATGTTTTGAGTAATACGAGCGTTTGATAAATGAACATATTATTTACTAGAAATACACATTAAATTTTCTTTTGCAATTTGATATATAGCAATGTAAGTGCTATTTGATGAAGGGCGTTAATGTAAATCTTACCTGTTAGCGGTTGTTTAATTATCGTTCTGTCTTTGATTGAGCCAATATTTGTGTATATGTCTAAAAACCAGTCCTACAGGACTGCTGACAAAATATCAGATCGTATTATTTTTAATATTTACGCTCATAAATTATTATGTATGGGTTAAAGCATTATTAACGCTGTAAGATTGAAATTGGTTTTCGGCAGTTTTCCAAAGATTTTAGATTTGTTTAATTGTGAATCATCTAACATGACTAAATTGAAGGCATTGAATGAGCTGACTTAAACTGTAAAAAGGTCAAAACTGCCAATCTGTGACTGCAGCTTTAATACCATCCAAATTTGTTTATATGCCAAATATAATATGTTTGTTTTATTTTTATACAGCACCGCACCGTAAGTATAATTGTACAACATATTTTGAAAATATATTACATTCAACATGACACAATACTAATAAAAGAACACAACAAAACAGTTTGAAATATAAGACACTAAAAACTGCCAAAAGGCACTATCCGACAACAGTTTGAATATACCCCTACCTTACGCTGCAAGACTATGATCTAAATATAATATTTCAATGTAAACGGGCATGGAGGAAAGAAATAGAAAGAATAAAATATGTTTCCAGTGTTAATAAGTGTGCTCTTTATCAATTTTAATTGTGCTTTGATTTCTTTACAGATTATATCGAAGGCAAAGGTAGGTTTAATTATAGATAAGCACTGCCTGTTGTTTATGTTATACACGATGGATCAAAGTTAGAGATGTACCCATATAATCATGTGTTGTAACGGCTGTCACGATAAATAGTGTTATGTAACCTCCATTGTAGTCGCACTTAAGCCAGAGAGAAAGCGGGTTTCAGGACCGCCATCTTGTTATCAAATAGGCTGCTTTGGAATGACAAAATAATATATTATGGTTGAAGGATGTTATCTATATGTATAAATGGATTGTGAACACTAAACTTACATTGTATGTTCCCGCGACCCAAGATTTGCGTTCGGTTGTTTCTCAATCGTTAGGATCTTATATTCTTACATGAATCTGATTTAAACATACTATTGTAATAGATATATAGTGTGCTTCTAAAGATTTACCCTTGCAGAATGGAATGTAAAATGATATTTTGATAGCGCTAAGAAGAGCTAGTAAAAACTTTTCAAGAATAAAATGTATACCACTAGCTAAAATGAAGCCACTTCCAATCTTGACTGCGGAAGACTTTA
Organism: Mya arenaria; assembly: GCF_026914265.1. Taxonomy (NCBI): domain Eukaryota; kingdom Metazoa; phylum Mollusca; class Bivalvia; order Myida; family Myidae; genus Mya; species Mya arenaria. The sequence goes on along the minus strand of NC_069137.1, from coordinate 2,045,077 downwards.
CTGCATAAACGTTTCTTTGATATAAACACAACTATTGTAGGTGCTTAACATTATTAACTAGTTTGTTTATTCTCATCGTAGTACAAACGCGCGCTACGTTTTATTTTATCTAGATATTAACTTGGGAACTGTCCTACGAAGTAAGTTTCCAGAAGCCTGGATATGGGAAACACACACAGTAGGGTGAGTACCATCGTTTTATTAACTTGACTTTTATGCTTAAAACGTAATATAATATGTGTTTCGTAAATCTATATACGCTGGGTATCCGTACCAGACGAAATGAAGCACGCAATGACAAGACCCTCAGTCTTAATGCTTAAGTATCCGATGTACAACTCAGATATTCATGTATGGCTGTGATGTATAATGTTGATGTGTAATGAAGCCTAAATTTTGGTATCATTTGAACGGACATTGCTTACTAATTACTAATATACAATCTATGAAAATACGTTACATATAAAGTTAACGGAGTTTGTATTTGTGTCCTTTATTTTTACTGAAATTGGAACATATTTACCGATTTTTCGAGGTCGATACAGCGTGTTTGAAATAATTTAGTATGTAAAGCATGCACTTATTATTTTCTACACAATAAATACACAATTTACAGCAAAATTTTCTGATGTTAAATGGCCCATGAATCTGATGTATCATCGAAAATAGTAAAATTCATTAGGCAAGTTGGATGGAGGGTAGAGGGATGGGGAAAGAAATAAATGAATGCGGCGAGGCTGTAAGTGGATAGAGAGTTGGAGAAATATTGAATGGAAGGGCGAGACGTGTGGATGAAAAGATGTGGAGATAATAATAAAAAATGGAGGAAATTGGGTGATATTCATGAAGCAACGAAAGGAATGGAGGAGGGTTGGAAATAATTAATGAAAGGAATGAGGAAGTGGGAGGGGCATATACATATGGAGAAATAATGTGACGAATGGGGTAGGGGGTGGAGAGATTGAGACATTATGAAATTAATAAGGCAGAGGAGTGGGGCAGATATATAGATAAATGCTAAAAATAATGATGATTGGAGGAATAATGAGCAAAATTATGGTGAGGGTAGGGAGATGGAAAAATGATTAAAGGAATCGGGATGTCTACAAATAGACACGTACGCCAAATACAACGTTCAGAAAAATGTCGAGTGGGTGTGTCAGTTTTCTTTAAGGATTAAAATGATATATTTGACTTATATCACTTATATTATGTACAACATACTATATAAACAGGACAAGTGGTGAAATTCATTTGACGCGTGAGATACCCGACTCGATGACGTCATGGATTACATCAGTATTTGTGACAAATGACCAGAGCGGTTTCGGAATTGCAGAAAATATACCCAAGGTACAAATGCCGTACAATCTGTATAACGTTTGTAGCACACATTAACACCATTAGCCGTATAGTTCATTTCTAATTGTCTCGGATAAATTAAAAGAAAATGTATGTTGTTAATAAAGTATAGATTTATTTTTCAAACACTTATCGTACCGACAGGATGATGAAAACATATATAATTTGTATTAGACATGAAACCTTTTTAAACCCAAACTCTGTTATTCGTCTGGTTATTGGCATTGAATCTACACTTACTGTTCAATATTGTTTCAGGACATTCATTCCACTATCACTTTACATAGCTTGGTTACGACTTTGTTTACACCAATTTCCACATAATGATAATGACCTTGAAGAAAGACAGAGAGATACCTCGATTCTGTTCAATTGTATTCGTTTAATATAATATGCTTGTACATAGCGTACTTTGTATGATATATTAATGCCAACTCCTGGCCAATATTGTAATGCAGGTCACTGTACGAAACGATTTCTTTATTACGATGGACCTCCCAGAAACAATCGTACAAGGAGAAGAATTCCTTCTGCAAGTTACTGTATTCAATTATCTTCCAAGTACGCAACAGGTACGCTAGATATTTTTGCATTCCTTTCTATTGTAATCGCAATTATGTTGTTCTTGTTTCATACATCAGCACAAATTAAAATATAGATCCTTTAAATTCATACGTTTTTTACATTTCGCCGCGTAACTCAATTTACGTGTACAGTCGAAACTCGATGGCTCGATATTCTAGGGACCAGTCAAAGTACTTCGAGCCTCGAGAATATCGAGCCAAGCGGGATTGCTTACAGAATGTTATTTTTTTCATTTGTTACATAAAGTCTTATTTACCTCGTTTATTATTGGCTACGCTATCTCCGCAAGAGAAGGAAGAGTATTTATTGGGCATAGTTAGGCACCCTAAATTTCGTAAAATGACTTATTCGATTATTAAAAAAATATAATTTTATTTTTTTTTATTTATAATCACAAAACATTTATGCGAAAACAAGCAATTGAAAACAGTGGTTAACACAAACAGAGCTTAAAACGTATTTCAAAATGCATAGTAATTTAGGGATGGGTTACAATTGAGACAGAACTTAAAGTGATGGTATGTTTATTCAAACTGTTAAACCATTTAAATTCGATAATAATTATAATATCAGTCAAGCAATTTTAATCGATTAGCGCCTTGTGCTAAATGAAGCCAATCAAACAAATCAAGGTGTGAGATTCTTAACAGAACCCGCGAAAATGACATCGACCCAAGTAAACAAATCAAAGTGTGAAATTCTTGTTTGGGACCGCGAAAACGACTTCGATCGTGGAGAAATATCGACCCTCAAGATATCGAGCCATCCGATCGAAATTTATATGAACAAAGATTAAATAAAAATCGGTCCTTTTAATTTGGTTCGAGCCATCGAGGATATCGAGCCATGAGATATCGAGCCAACGAGTATCGACTGTATTTTCAATGAAGTCAATATTTGGCTGTTTTACATTCCGAATTAAAAAACAGATACATTTTATTACCTTTAAACAGCATCTGTATTGTAAGCCTTTATACAGAAATTTGTGCTGTTATCCCATGTTTATTGTTTATGATTGATTGTTTTTTGTTCTCTGTCTTTGGCATTTACCCTTTTCTATTGAACGGGGTACATGTTTAAACGTTGTTTCTGTAGTTTTTTACATACGTATTGATTAATATTTACATTCAATTTCTTCAAACTTGAACTTATGACTGACCGATAAAACTGTAATGATTAGAATAGTTTAATGACACAGTGACTTTCCAATAACCTCTGTAATGTACAGGTCTCTGTCCAAATTCAACATTCGGACGACATGAATCATCCTATACCGGCTGCAAGTCTAACAATGGTGGACTCAATAGGAAACACAATTGATAGTTTAATTCGTCTTTCATTACAATTAGAGGTAAGTAAGATTGTTATGTACAGTTCGTCTACCAGCGTTCTACAAAACTTAATCATTAATAATTAAGCATCAATACTTAATTACTTAATTATAGAAAATAATAATATATCTATGAAAATCTCTTCTGACATGTATTATATATATAGTTTATAATTCATTTCAAGATGTTATTCGTTAATCACTTAAAATGCAGTCGACACATATATCCCCTGCATTACATTCAAAATATAAAGCTTTAAAAATATTAAGACCTTAGCCATTGACTAGGTCCTTACCTAAAAATTCTCCTTTAGGCATAACAACTTCCTTCGTAAAGCGCTGACAGCCAATGCTGATGATACGGTAACAGGAACCTGGTTAAATCCTTAAATGCATGTCAGATTTATGGGGTGATTTAATCATGAAAGGCCGCCAAGTATACATTGCCCGAATCTAATTTTATATATTGTATATGCATGTTTTAGATCATTCCTTGAGTAACACTGCAAACATTTTTTTTGTTCTTGTTAGTTGTTGCAGATATGTTTATGTGATTTGTTTTCTTGCATATACCACATACTTCGTTTAAAACCCAAAATAGAACCAGAACATTTAAATACATTTGAAAAAAACAACATTACACAAAATATTATATACGCTATATATTTTAGGTAAATTCCGGAGAAGGTAAATCTACTTATGTGCACTTTACTCCAACTTCAACTGGCAGCATTACAATAACTGCGGAGGCTAGAGCAGGGGGTCTCCACAGAGCTGCTGCAGTTGATCAAGTACAAAAACAAGTGGATGTCGTGGTAGGTGTCCAACCAAATTAGCTCATCATTGTTATGAAAAATATGAATTCGAAGAAGGTTAATGTTAAATTTCATGCTGTGTTTTATAAGCAACATCATAAATCAAACAAATGCATTTTTATACGGATTTTGTTTGCCCAATCATCGGTATGCACACACAAAGTGTCTTACACAAGGAAATAACATTATTATAAATAGTTAAGATATCCATGTGTTAGTTAAAAAAAAATATTGTTATACCTTATCGTCAGTGGTAAAGCATATCATAGCGAGCCCCAAATGATTACTTTCGAAATGGAATTGAAATAAACTAGATTTGTCTTCAAGTTAGACCTTACTCAGCATTACCATGTTTTAGTTGGTTGATATGAACAATTACAAAATGAAGGTCTTATATATAATATCGTATTATTTGGTATTTTCACTTAATACACATTTAAAAACTGAACTCTTTGGAGGAGGGATACATGTTTAAATGTTCTCATGAGTGTGTTGATAATGTGTTTGTTAACGCCATGTTTCACAGCCATACGGGATTATTAAAAGAGAAAACGTTCAGGAACTCGTAAATTTGACCCATGGATCGAGCTCACATCTTAGCGTGTCTCTACAAGACCCACCGCATATGGCCCCGGGCAGTAAAACTGTTACAGTTAAGATGACCGGTAAGCAAATCTAATTCCATTTGTCCATTCAGAGATTCATTTAATGAACTGTTAACTGCCCTTGTGTGCATGCTTTTTGCACATACATTCTACGTCGTTTGTATTTATTTCCGTTCCTTTACACGCAGGTGATAAATGGTGCTCTGTGTTAAATAAAAACTTGTATATCAAACTTTGAAATGTTTAAAAAAAGGTTATTCAACTTCTAATTTGATTTAGATTTTAGTAAAGTGAATTTTTAATTTTTCGGATATCTTAATTATATTTATATAATTCTTAATTAATTTCATTGCAATTCATATAATGTGTAAACAATGTTTAATGTAAGTCCTTATTATGACCATTCCATGTGTCTTTCAATACGTATAATATTTACTGACATTTGTTGTATGCTACGTGATGCGACCTGTCAGTTTCTTTACAAAATATTATTTCCAATATCAGGGAACTTCATGAAGCCAAGCATTGAGGGTCTACAGGGGTTGCTGATAATGCCGCACGGTTGTAGGGAACAAAATATGGTTGACTTTGCACCTGACGTTTACATTGCTAAATATTTGAAAACGGTTGGACAGCTTACTAAGGAGATATAGGGAAAGGCTGTCCAGCAAGTGAAATTCGGTATTATACCTAATCTCATCTGCATCACTGTTAGTTTATCATGTTCGCAAGAGGGTGTATATTTTTATTCGTTGTTGTATTTATACATGCTTAAATATAATGCGTGGTGTATATGATTGACTTCAACACTGTTGTCTCAATGGCACTCATATGAACTACATACGATACCTTTGTGTGTTTTTACAAGTTCGTCTTTTTGTTTTACCGACAAAAATCAACAGGATATAATGTGTTGTATTTCGCGAGTATCACAGGAATTTTATGTACTGACTAGTGAATTAATTACAAGCCTCATGTTTAAATTATTGTATCCTTAGTACGAAGAATATTCACAGACTAATAACATTCGCAAAAAGTAAACAGTTAAAGGACACTATTGATGACATATCTAAATTGAAACATTGAGAATTAGATGGTACACTACGTTCAGCATATTACGCCCGGTATTACATGTTTTCTACTGATTTAAAGGTTATCAGAACGAACTAAGAAATATGCATCGGGATGGCTCATTCAGTGCTTTTGGGGAAAGCGATCTATCTGGTAGTACATGGTATGTATATTTATTTTATTATAACGTTTTTACAATACAAAATACAGTGACAGCCCAAAAGTCGAAAATTCAAAGATAATTCATCTAATAACTAGTTACTTCAAACAAAGACGTAACTATGATTAGTATTTCCAATGTTGATGTTATAATTAGGTCACTGGACAGTAGGTAAAACATTAAAGCGTCCTTGCTGATATGTACAATTTAAACAAAAACAACAAAAAAACGTTCAATAGTTTATCTGATGATGTACACTAATATACCTGATAATATAGCATGTGGTTGCTGCTTCAGGTTGACTGCTTTCGTCCTGAAGTGTTTTGGTCAAGCACGCTCAATAGTCAAAGTAGATGACCAGGTTTTGTCAAGATCTATGGTATGGCTTCTTGGGCAACAGGATCAAGACGGCTCCTTCAGAGAACCTGGGACGTCAATGAGATGGGTTGACCAAGTATGTTTTGACATTTAAATGATATAAATGCCGTTATTATATAACCGTGAAAACGAAATAATCAGATATTGCGTATCCATGAAGCATTTACCTTTAGAAGTCTGTTTATGTGTATTGAATATAAATTTTGAATTCAGCTCAATACTTATTTCATCGATGTGAATTATACTAGAACATGTTATCGTTTCATCTACGAAACATACCTTTTCAGTCAGGAACACAGACCGGTGTTTCTCACACAGCGTTTATTTTGACCGCGATGCTCGAAAACAGAGGATTTAAATTAGTAGCAGTAAGTAAAATAGCTCCAAATCAGTAGAAAACATGTAATACACACGCAGGAATACAAAAGAAATAAAAAAGCGATTTGAGGAATATACACAGAATCAGTATACAAAATAAAGTGTGGCAAATCATAAGGAGTGTTAAAACAAAAAATCCAAACAGTTGGAAGTAAATGATGAACGATGAAATATCGTCTTTGAAAAAGATAGTTGGATTAACGTCTAGCCAGCTGTTTTCTATACTTTTTGACATAACTTGCCTGTGTTCGAAACCCACTAATTCCAAACTACTTGTTATGCTATACATATGTGTGTCTGCAATTTGATATCATAAATAACAAAATGATAAAATAAGTGTTTTCAGATGCATTACCGGGAAACCTAATTGTGGGTCCAAAAACATGAACGAGTAAATTAAATTAGGATTTGCACCTCTGAAGTTAATTGTTGTAATATTTATGCGAAAAGCTACAGAAACAAGCTCAGTAGCAAAAAGTTTTAACAAACACCCGTTAGTTTCAAACAATCAAGCGTAAACGCAAGCGCCTTTGGTAAAGAAAACGTTTTCTGCTCTCTGTATGTCGATAAAAAAGAGGGCAATTAGTGCCGAGACATGGCATATTTAAGTGCCGAGACATGGCATATTTAAGTGCCGAGACATGGCATATTTAAGTTTTTTTTAAAACCTGAAAGTCGGAGATGGACAAGAACACAATAAATACGGCAATGATTCTAGCGAAAGTGCAATACTTACTTGAGACATTTTATGTTTTATTTCTAAATACCGGAAATTTTAAAGGACATGTATAAAGTATGTATTATTTTGTCTTACCCCTGGTGAAATGTCCACGTACGGCAGCATCGTGTAATGGCTTTACAAAAATCACATTAGGAGTATCGTTGTTGAAAAAAGATGTATTTCGAAATCACACAAATAGTTAATGTGATTTTTTTATTAATCTATATGTATTTGAGGTGTGTAATAATATCATATGAATACCATGTCTGTTATATAAATGCAGGATTCCCGCTTGAATAATGCAATCACAAAGGCAATGCATTATTTGGAGGCCCAGATCAACGACCCACACGACATGTATACTGTTGCGGTGTTATGTTACGCCATTGCGAAATCTGGCAGTAGCATAAGTCCGTCTTGCTTTAACAAATTACAAACTGGAGCTTTTAACCAAGGTGAATATTTTTTTTTTCTATATGTCGAAGGCAAGTAAGTTTTTCATGCTTTCTTTCGCTGTAGTTTCCCTTACGATGTAGGTTTATACGCAATCACTATGTCGAATAAATGTATATATCCCACAAATAAATTGTTACTACCCATTCATATAATACACCAATACATGTTGACTTGACATGTGGCAGTAGCATAAGTCCGTCTTGTATAAATTGCACGCTTGAGCTACACATTTAAAGATTATGTTCCTTTTTATATTTATATCTCACAATGTTAAATATGATTTTATATGATTGCATTTGTCTTTGTTCCCCGAATGGATGTAGTATTTTCCGCAAAATTTTAGTCGAATTGAAATCTATCAAACTGTTTCTGCCCACCTTATAATCAAAAGTATCAAATTCTCTTGAACTTGACTTTAAGATTGTACGCAATCTCAATCAAAGTGACACTTGTATTTAAAATCAATGCATACACATGTATAACAAACATATATTTTGAGTGATGGATATTTATTTATTTAATAAAAATGCATTTATAGAAACTATGTATTACTGATAACAAGATTGTAACCGTGTATTTAATAGCTGAACACGCACCCATATCAAATGACCTAAAATATTCACATTGGTCAACTATCGTCTCATATAGTAGAACTATCGTGTTTTCAGTATCTTTCTTTCAAATTAAACACGGTGTCTTATTGTATTAATTATTCTACATTCCATTTGCGAGTAACTTTGCACCTTATAAACGTTGAAACACATATCACTTTCACAAAATCATTTGTTATGGGCAGTAAACTATACTACGTAGTGACACAATATATATAAATACATAAACATATTTATAAATACACATATATCTTTTATTATTTACATTTAGGAGACAAAACGTATTGGCAACATTCGCGGATGGTAAACAAACGGGCAAACTCGAGAATGGCACCGTCACGTGCTCCATCACGTGATATTGAAGCAACATCTTACGCTCTCCTGACATATAGTGAACTTGGAAAACTGAATGAGGGACGTAAGGTTGTCAACTGGCTTGTGTCACAGAGGAACCCGTCAGGCGGTTTTGCATCGACTCAGGTAATTCAGAGCAAACGATGAACTGCTTTAATTATCTTTTGAAATAATGTTACATTTTCGGAATAATGTTATCTTTAAAGCAAGCAGGTGTCCATGCCATTAGAAATCTCTAAAGACGTTAATAGTTTAAGTACTTAAGCAATGGAAATCGCATGCCAGTGTTTATATTATCTTCTATATAATTAAACATGTATGAAATCGTATAGTATCAGGTCATTGAAACTACAAGCACACATCAGGCATACAATACAATCCATGTGCTATCATCTAATGACACAAGGAAGTTCAACGCCCCACACTAGAAACCTGTCAATGTGGTGTAGCGATATTAAAATAGCTCGAACATTGAAACAGTTCAGGGTAAAATCCGACCTGGGGAACATTTTCTAAATATTGAATAAATTATAGAAGTTCCAATCAATATCATTGTTGATTATGCATGTTGTCACAAAAACTTGTAATAATAAAATATATCAAATATGTACAGCAATTTAAAAAAAAGATACTGTCGGTAAAAACTGCATCATGTGTCATTCCATGATTAACCTTTAAAATTTGATATATTCGATTAATTAACAACGTTAAAAAAATCTTTTTCAAAAGTAATTATCTAATAAATATTGGCCAACCAATACTTTTTGGCTACCTTAAACCAAACTAAAGAAAGATCAGTATTACGCTTGTCTGCATATCGCAAACTCGAATCATAGGCACCTGATAGAGTACGGCAGTTATTGTCCAGTCAGCAATGCGTAAAAATATTAATACAAATTGGACATGTCAACAATGCAAAAAAGCTAATTTACTCATCCATGTGTATTGACCAATTGTTTGCCTGCACTGATAAATTTTACAAGTTAATCGATTGAATACGTGCCTTTTATTACTACAGTCTGGTGGCTAGTTCATCGAATATGTCAAGTAAGAAATCGTTCAATTAAATGCCAGATTACCAACATAATGTGTCTATATGCCTTTTATTTTACTTTAAATATAACCTGAATCGTTTTCATTTTCAGTTCTATTTGACACCTGCTCTATATTCATGTCGACATGTATGCATGTATTTGTTTTTGATAGGATACTGTTGTGTCGCTTCAAGCTTTGTCCGAGTTTGCAGCCCGCTTTCCAATGAACCCGAGTTCATTTCCCAACTACGGACTGCATCTGAACACGACTGGAAATAATTTCGTGCATGAATATCAGATAACCCCGGCAACCTACGATACCACTTATAGTTTCGAGGTAAGGTTTTAATGTCGGTTAATAATTATATAAGGCATACTTAAATCAATATGTTTGTGTGACCTGCTTTATCCGTTTGAAATTTTGACGTTTCATTGTTTACGTTGTGTTTTACTCTTTCAAATCTTGAACGGTCAAATTACAACTGGTCACATGTCGTTAAAATAATCATATAGACACTGAGAAACACATTTTGTTTGTCTGTCAAAACATAGCGCATCTAGACGTACTATTTATAAACTGTAATTCTGCTGTAAGCCATTAAATTAGCCCGATAATGATTTTATTCTATACAACCAAAATATCGTTATCCATTTGCGTTTAAAACTATTCTGGCAAAATAATGGAAATGCTAAGGTATATATCTGCTCTAACATATTTGATAATGCTATCGATGTATAGTGTGGTATCGTGTATTTCGTATTTTCTATTACCACATTACAAAAGGAGGTATGCCATTTGTACATATTAAAACTTTGATTACTACGATAAACGGTAGCTTATAATATATTTATGTTCTAAAAAGTGAATATGAATTGCTAACTGATTACAGAAGTATTGAAATTTAGCCATTGTTTCGTATTGCTTAATGATGTCGTTATTCATTAAAATGATATATCTAAACTTTGTGTTTGTACTCATTTATAGGTGCCATCTAACGTACCGAGCATACACATCTACACGACTGGTGAAGGAGTTGCGGTGATTGACGTATGTTCTTTGTTGTTCATTCAATTAAGAATGAGTTAAATCCCACCAGTATATGTGTTTGTGACAACTTCTGTCTAGCACGAATAGTGTTTTGATCCTTCAATATGGTCTCTGTAACTTAGAGTCAAAGTAGTAAAATATGTCTTCAGAAGTTCAAACAGCCAAATTCGATTTTTGGTTTTAGCAAAATAATTATAATTCGATATATTCTGTAGCATCACAGTGTATAGGCCAGAGTTGGCAGCATCGATGTTTTAAAGGTCATCGACACAATAACAAAATAAGAAATGTTCGAGTAATAACGGAATGTGACGACATAAGTTCACAACAAGCTTTACATCTAGACACATGATGTCACAACGTTTACATTTTGATAATCGTTCAACTTACATAATGATACATCTAATAAACTTTGATAAGCGTTCAGCTAACATGATGATACATCTAATAAACTTTGATAAGCGTTCAGCTCACATGATGATACAACTTATAAACTTTGATAAGCGTCCAGCTCACATGATGATACATCTAATAAAATTTGATAAGCGTTAAGCTCACATGATGATACATCTAATAAACTTTGATAAGCGTTCAGCTCACATGATGATACATCTAATAAACTTTGATAAGCGTCCAGCTCACATGATGATACATCTAATAAAATTTGATAAGCGTTCAGCTCACATGATGATATATCTAATAAACTTTGATAAGCGTTAAGCTCACATGATGATCATGTTAAATCAAACATCAAATTAACTTATTTTCTAAAATGCTTTGCATTATGGAGTTGTATTATTAAAGTAACAACAGAGAAAAAAGCAAGAGGGATTGCACAAGGACCTAGTTTTAAAAATCAAGTTGTGTTACTTTTCCTTTTTAAATACATCACTGTTGTGTCATAGAATTTTGCCACAAAAGATATTTCAAAATGTGCATAATGTTTTATTAAATTTTGGAAATGAACAACATACTGTTTATTAGTTGGCAATCTCGATTTTCGAACGTTGTCTTGAAGCTAAATGTTTAAACATTTGATTTCGTACCAAAGAAATTACAAATGAAAACAACTGCTCGAACACAAATACGATGTTATATCATGTAGTATTATTTGGATATGTATTGCAAAATAAAAGATGTCGAAACAATATAATCTGGGCAAGATTATATCAATAATAAAGGTCCTTCTTCGGGTTTCAGCATGTTTGCTTTTTAAGCACTGCACGTTGATTGTCATCATTTTTGTCATAGTTGTAAATTAGCTGATGTATAATTCAGGACAGCAGCAAATGTTAACATTAAACCAATATGCAAGTGATATTTTTTTGCAGCCGTATTTGGTTTAATAGTATAAATTTGATTTGAATTGTTTAAAATATGTACAGAAGTGTTGTTCCGTCCAAACGTCTTTTAAGTATTTCATTCATATCGGAGTAAAATCTTAATTCTCCGAAAATAAATATTCACAGTTGTTTGTGACTCTTACATTTTTTTTCTAATAGTCAGCGCATCGAGTAACAAAGTATAAGCATGTGTTATATCACTACATAAAAGTCCATATTTCTAAACAGTGTGCACCATCATAGCATTTTGTTGATAAAAACACTCAGCAAAACACAATAAAAGTGATCATTTAAATGAACAACTACATACTAGGTATATCTAATCGTCCCTTTTTATTGCTGTTTCTATAGAAGTATACTTTAGTTAATATTGTCACCAAATAGTATGTCTATATTGTCACCAAATATGAGGAACTATAACAAGAGATGTCACAATCCTTAAAAATGATAGATAGTTCTCACATTCTTGATGGCCCTTGCTCGGTGTTATTTTTTGTGTAATGTGTATAAAGCATATACTATATAAAGCATATTAATTATTGTATCTTATTTCTTAGATTTAAAGGCTTATATAGAAGTATAGTTTATATTACCATCTAAAAGGCTGGGGAAACGTCACAATCCTTATTAGGTATAGAACGTCCACATATGTTTTGGATGGTCCTCGTACATTGTTATTTATTATTGTATCTTATATAATGCATATTCTGTGTTTGTTGCATAGTTTTAACGGCATGATACATGCATTTCAGGTTACGACCTCGTACTATATCCAAAGCGATCTGCAAGACCCGCGCATCAGTATTTCTGCATCCATTATAAAGGAATCCCTCAACTCTATCACTGTGCACAACTGCATGCGGTACTTGTTCATCAATTATAAATAAAACTACTTTTTATCTTGGCATGATACATTGAACCATGTTGAATCGCATTTCAATAGTATCTTAAGTAGCCCTGCTTGCTCAGTCGGTGGGGTGAAGTTTATACAACACAATAACAATTCATGTGTTTTGTTTTTGCGATGTATCATCTGTATCGCCAAGAACAACTGGACTGGGTAACAGGTCATTTAAGTACATACACTTCGGCGGGCTCATCACATTGATAAACATTTACAATACAATATACAACTGTTTAATATAAAAATCAATCACACTATGTTCTAGCCACATTAAATGGTTCGGTCCAGCTCGTGTCTCATTTGTATTTAAACAGTCAATAAATATTTAAAACATTAATATATTCCTACAAAAAAATATTCTAGAAACATACTATAACCAATTGTTGCGAATCAAAATTGACTCAAATAAACTCATACTTGCATGGGTAAATGTAACCCAAAACCTCTCTACACAGCTTTCAAATTCCAATTACTGCAGACAGTTGTGATAACAAAATGCAATGTAACAATAAAATGCAGATAATGAGATGGTATATGTCAGCCCGAAAAGATATACATAAAAAATAGTTCAAAAACAGAAAGAGAACGAATAATGAAAATTCCATAACACCGCGGAACAATAACTGCTACACAAACCTGTAATAAATATAATTCCAAGTATATATATAACTTATTAAATTTATACAATTAGTTGGTCTGAGATATTCTCCTATGACCTTCGTTGGGGTTGTGACTTTTCCTTCACAATCGCGCGTGAGAGAGAAAACGCTTCCCTATAATAAATTGATAGATACAACGTCTAAATCTCAAAAGGTCAAATCAAAACGGGTCACATTTAACTAGCTAACTTTGCTTTTAAATTATACCTTTCATTGATGATGTTATAATTTATTATATAAATGTTTGCAATCATACTGTTTGATAGCAGATATATAATAAAACATAGTATTATTATTTAGGTATTCGATGTACAAATTAGATTTTCGTTTGATCATGCAATTGGCAGTCATGCTAATTTTTGATGCCAGTTCACTTAATATAATTAAGGCTTCATTTAATAAGTATTGCTTGCCGGAAACCAATATCTAAAGGGAAAAATCAAAACAGATTATATATGGATTATCGCATAATGTAAATATTGCTCCTTATTGAAAGCAAACATGATTTGGCATATTTTTGTCAATCTTTTTTTATATACTTTATTGTTCATACACCTTTAACCCTTCACATCATACCAGAAAAAAAATCGGGGTCACCAATAATAACAAAAATGACCGTACGTGTACATCAGCTACCTTAGGTAAGTTCAGTTTTATATAATCATTACTGTTCGCCTCACCTTACTTGTTTGTCTACATTATTTTTATTTCAAACAAATTCACTTTTACACATACAGTTGGACAGGACCGACGCCTAGCGGTATGCTGCTTATGGAAGTGGAAAGGCCAACTGGTATGATATATTTTTCTCCCACCTCCGATAAGTGGATCCAATAATTTAACCATGCTAGAAATTATTATCTTGCCCACGGGCGAAGATAAAATGCCCGTATTGAACTCCTTTTTAATTGTCGCCACATTGTAATTACCTCCCTTGGTGAAGACAGTCGTCTGTAGCATCATAGAAACCTTGTCTTGTGGCAATATTTAGAATGCTAATTAACTATTCCTCGCTTCAAATGTCACCATCAAAATGTTTTCACGCATATTTCAAGAAATAATGTTCCACTCTCCTCCGAACTATTTAAAGACCGATTTGACTAGTAACATAGCCTGAATCACTGCGAGCATATCCATGACAACCACGAATTATCAAATATCCATACGCTTTTTTTTCATTACGCACAAAAGAGTTCCAACAAAAAATACATTTTTACACCATTTTGTTTAACTTAAGTGGAAGAAAAAGCATCTTCCATAGCCGCTCGTGTAAGATAGGTTCATCCCGACCCTCGCGCGGTAAACCTCGTTTCCGCAAAACACCCTGCGCACGAGTCGGAATGAACATATCGTCCACACTTTAAGCCATGGAAGATATTTATAATCTTATCAGTCAGAGAAAGCAACGTAGATTGTTATTATTTTTTTTAATTCTTCGTAAAACAAAGCATTGTTTCGACACCATTTAAATATTTGTCATGTCTGTCAAGGGAAGCAATATTAAATGTTTTATTCAGAACAACAAAATAGGGTCAATTTGTATGTACCTGAACCATCTGAGTGAATGCCAATACTACTAGTGTATCTTTATTTCAGGCTTCATGACGGATGTCGACAAACTCAACGTACAAACCACTATCAAACGACAGGAAAGAAACGGCCGGTTTCATGTTCTTTACTTTGATAGTGTATGTACATGCTCTTTAATATCTTAAAATAGAAGGACGTTGTACGTCAATGAATACTAAAACCAATGACCATTACTTTTTGTATTCAAATGAAAAAGTTTTACACATTTAAAGTCATCACGTTCCTAAATTGTTCTTCGTTTTTGTCATTATGGGTTTCAAATTGCGTTCTTTACTATAAACATATATATAAATGATATTTTAAGCTAGCGGTAAATTCGCAAGTGTGTGTAGATGTCAAAATGGATCGTTCGGACCCTGTTGTGAAAAGCCAAGCATGTCATGTGATGGTATATGACTACTACGAGCCATGTAAGTTGACTGAAAAGTCATCATTGAGATTGAACTATACATGTTTCATTGAAGATTCTCTAAACATGATCAGCTTTTTACTACTGTACTGATTTTCCTCCTATGCAACGGTAACCGAGGCTCTGGACCCCTCTATGAGATTACACATTGGAATCGAACAATATGACATGCTCTGCGGATTAATTCGAACTAGCCATTTCGTCTTCTTTCGTGTAACGCTTTGATTTCATTCACACCGCCCCTTTTAATTAAGCGGAGTGGGATTAAAATTTAAGCGCGGATTGGCGCAATTGTTAGTTCGTTTGTGTTATACCTCGTGTAGTAGTGCGGGTAAAAATACCTGTTTTTGGCTTCAAAACTTCTTCTTTAAACGATGCGGTGGATGCCGAAATATCTTAGCAGCCATTAGGTGCGAGCGGTCTTAACACACTCTTACACCTTTTTCGTCTACTTTTGCATAGGCTAAAAATTAAATAATAATTTAGAAACATTATCGACCTAAACCAAAAAAAATATAATTATACTAGAACTTATATAGTTTGTACTTTACATAAGCTGCAGTGTTTATGCCATGCTACTGTTATAAGTGTTAACCAGATGCCGACGGTCATTTTATTTTATCAAATGAAAAATAGTTGAACTTGATGTAAAATAATGTATCATTACAAATTATATTCGACTTTTTTGTATTAGAACCATACGCTAACATGGGAGTATTTCATGTTCACGAACTACTTTTTGTTTTCATGTGATGCTGACACAACTAGGATAATTGAAATCTACTTATAGCTGAATTTATTTCAGCTTACCAAGCTGTTACAACCTACGAGTCGGGAATTCTAAAAAGTACAACTATTTGCCAAGTGTGCCCCTTGTGTGAATGGTGCAATGAGCTATCCTTTCCGCAGGTAAGTTCAAGTTTAAAGTCATAGTGTGTTGTTTAAAATTATATTGTCTTTACATGCAAGGATGATTTTTAAAAAGTCGCACAAAAGCAAATTTTGGTTATTATAAAAAAAAACAATTAATACAAAAAAGAACGAAACATGAAAAGCATAACAATGAAAAAGGTTTCTTAAGCATCCTGTTGAGAGGAAAATCATAACAAATTCCGTTTTCACCCGATTTGTTTGTTTCCAATTTTTGGATTCAAAACTACATATATGAAGCATAATTTTATTCCGCTTATCTGTGGGTTTGCATCACTTCGATTTTAAGCGTATTGTATATTTCGCATGCGGTTGGTGGTCTAGTGTGTTGTAAATTCACGCACGAAGCGATAACTGATACAGTCGCACATATCAACCGGCTAGCATAGTTTGCCTTAAGTATACCTTTAAACGATTTTAAATACAAATGATAATAGTTTGTTTTGTAAAAGCATTTACGGTTAAAATTCCTACATTTATATATTTCGCCTTATATTTCGAAAGTATATTTGCGCATCCGCACTTAGCTTCTCTGTGGTAAAGTATAAGACAATTCAATGAGTAATTGATATTATTCTTTTTGGTTTCACTTTATGTTTAAATCATGCAATATGTTAATGGATTTGATAATCATTTTCAGATTGGTGTTGGTCGGTAAAGCTCTTCTCAATTTGATTGAAAGATTGGTAAGTGTAAGAAAACTAAATAAAAGTCCCGAAATTTGTTGCTTTGTGACAGGGTTTTGGGGTGCCTATCAATCCCATCCTGTGTGTGTGTCCGTCCTTGCGACATGTTCTATGTGTTTTGTCATAGAATTATTTCCATTCTAAATACCAACTATCAGAAACGTTTAAGTTTTGTATAAAGTGATTTATGATGTGCAATAGTGTTTGTTCTCTGGAGCTAGGTCTCAATTAAGAACCCTTATTTAAATTTAAGTTTGGTGGTATTTCGCATACCTTGTTATGGTTTTCCGAAGTCCGGCCAACTTCGTGGTATTTCGCATGCCTTATTAAGGTTCGCCGAAGTCCGGCCAATTTCGTGGTGTTTCATATGCCGTAGTATGATTCACTGGAATCCAGCCAATTACACTATACACTGCCTGTTGAGCTTTTATTTGCTGGATTTCGGATCATTTTCGCGGTATTCCCCTTGCCAGTTCGCCGAATTACATTCGCAAATAATCCAACAAATTTGACAGTAATTCAAGTCACTTGAGAATTAAAAGTGATTAACACTTTTGAAAGAAAAACGTTTTCCCCATACATAAGTAATGCACATATAAGTATTATTTTGATAAACTATATAATGCTGTTAACAACGAATGTGAATTTATCACTACGTATGGGTCCAATGTAAAGTGTCGGAATAAGACTCCAGCGATGCATTTAAGAATAGTTGTCAGTGCTCCAAGCGGTGTATATTGGAAATGGAATAGTAAACTGAAGTGGATTATAATTTTCAAAATCGGAAGACAACTTTCAAACTAATCATGATCTTGAAAGAGGACAATAATTATATTCCAAAAACCGATATTTTCTACGAGAAGACATTTTTATAACACGAAAACTGAATTTTAGAAATGCGATTATCTTTAAGAGTAGGGCAATGACACTCCGCAGGGGAAACTATTCAAATGTATTTATAATTGTGTGAGCTCAATAAGCTCTACAAGGGCAATATTTATAAAGTCAGGATGAGTAGAGCACAATAACTCCTTATATTGCCATTGAATAAACATGTGGTTTTCGTCAGCAATAGCACTCCAATAGAGCAATTAGTTTTCGATAAACGAACGCGTTTATATTTACGTGTAGGGGACACTTTTACAAAAGCGGTGTTATTAAAATGTTGTTGGTAAACTTATAAAAGTGCTGCTATTAAAGAGTAGGCAGACACTTCACGAGACAATGCAATTAGGAGCATTCGATAACTCAATCAAAGACGACACTGTTTAGGCGACAATACTATGTATTAGAAGTCGGAAGCTTCACAAAGGTGATATATATTATGAGTAAGCGATATCTTCACAATGACGATGCTGTTAAGGAGTAGCAATAAATTCACAATGGAGATGCTATCAAGAAGAAGTCGACAACTGAACAAGTTCGGTAGTCGTTAAAAGAAAACGACCGCTTCTCAAGGGAGACACTGCTTAGGAGTATGCTTTAACTTCCCAATCGCGATAATGTTCATAGGTTTGCGATGCTTTCTCAAAAGCGATACTAATTCGGACTAAGACAAACTTCAATACGGACAAGGTTCACGGGAAGAGATAATGATACTAAGGCGACTTTTAAAATCAATGCAATAAAGTTATTTAAAAGAATTGGATACCTTCACAAAATACCTTTCTGAGATAATAAATAAAAGGCAATACTAAACAAGTGACAACCATTCACAGACGATTATCGACAAAAGGTAAACTAATAAATGTTCTTTAGGAGAAGGCGAGTATTTCACATAGTTGAAGATAGGTGCCCGAAGGTGACGTCAACTGTCGCAGACGGAGGAACCGACAATATCCGACCATGTCACACGTTACCCTTTGCGGCACGGTGGGGTTGACGGGTAGGCCACTAAAGAAGGCGCAGAGCGTTCCTGTGTTTCGTGCACATTCGGTATCAGTTTGACACACATACAGCCAAATGTTAACATTACGTGCATCTGTGGTAAAATAAGGTAAATTACTTGGTTACCGTATATATATAGATACCGTAGTATGATTTAAGCTTGGACATTTATAAACGAATTATTCTTTACAAGGAATATATTTGCGCTCGGAACTATGATTTACTTACTCATGTCACCGGATCGAGATGTCAACAGCCGTGACAGGAGCAGGCATTTCAAACTCCATTTGCTAGAAGTTATCTGTACTCAAGGTAGTGTGGGCGCAATGAGGAAAGCGTCAATGGTCTGTCGACATCTCACCGTCGATGGCTCTCAGGGCCACACTCCACCCTTCCTTTTGTGCACACGATGATGTTGCATTAATACCAAAAACTTGATATCCTGAAAAGAATGCAGTTTTTTTTTAATGTGGCAGTAATGCACTAATTGTATCCATGCCCCCCCCCCCCCCAGGTCCGGGGGCATACCGGGGATAGCCGGTGAAATAAGCAGTGTTTTTACCGTCCATGTTACTCAACAGTTTTCATTGATGCGATGATTTGTTCTTGCGCCGACAATTTATGGGAATGTGCCTTACATATGATGTCCCCGGGGGGAAGGGGGGGGGGGTATCACAAGTTTGTCCCCGCACCGCAGGGATTTTACCTCGGATTGACTGAGCCGAACATCAAAGGAATTCCCCGGACCTAGGGGTCGTTGATACAATTGACTGGTGCATAAGACAAATTAAAAATACATTCTTCATTTTTGGAAGCATAAAATGCATACAACGTATAATAAAGCAGTCTCGCCTTGATTAAAACGCTAGATGGACATGTAAACATACCTAGTTTGTTATATATGTTATGAATGTACTGTGCTGTTTGTGGAGTTTTGTGCAGTTCTTCCATGTTTCTTGGTTGTGATATTTGTTTTTATGTTCTATGTCTTTTGGCGTTTGCCCAGTGCCATTAAACCGGGTTAATGTTTAAACGTTTTGTTACTGAGATTGTTTCTGTAGTTTTCGCAAAAAACATATGTACACAAACGATTTGAAAGCCACTTTTCGCCAGCTTAAAGGAAATATTGCTAAGCCTGTCTTTTCTTCACTTCAATAAACCGTGTATTTGTGCATTGACAGTCAGATGCACAATTTACATGATGACTATTGCGTGAGGCCCGAATTAAAGTATGCTGTTGCAATTAAAATATTGGCAGCATATTTCGCAAAATATTCTTTAAAATAGAAATACCTTTCTGATAGCTCAAAGCTTTATAATTATACATTTTAACAACATAAATACTTTACATTGTTTCGTTTCGTTTTAAAGTTTGCTAGCTTCATGTGTGGTTAATTTTCTTAGATTAGTATATGACCTATAAATAGACAATATCTCATTGGTCCAGTCGGCCATAATTGTTGCCAACTATATCTAGTTATCAGAATTATGATCTTAATATAGAATGTCTAATTATTAATTATTAATAAATTAAACGTGCTTCCGGTTTGGTTTTGAGTCTTAAATTCTTCCATATATCATTCACGGTAAATAATAGACGTATGTAATGATTTAATATGATTATAAATCTGACATACAACATATCTTAAGTAAATGGGATAGAGTATAATACTGTAAGAAAAAACCCTTTTCAACTTATGAGTCATTGAAAATGATTCTTAAAGCTCATATTCAGCTATAATCCCGTCGTTTACCGGCTAAACCTTTTTAAAGGGGTTTGTGGTATTTTGTGGTTTATTGTCTCTAGTTTTTTTGTCGTTTGGACTCTTGCATTGTGCCTCTCAAAAGGGCATTCTTAAGTTTCGACCAATGGGATTGTACCTTTTGGTTTCATTCCTTGTGTCATTCACATTTTATTAAATATATATCAAAGACCATTGCACTGTTTTGTTATACATTTGAACGATCAGCTATTGATACTTTGTTGTTGTTTTTTACACAATAATTACACACAATGAGAAATAGCTACCAAAACAAACACTAATCAATATTATATCCTGTGTTTATTCATAACTGAAGATATTTTATTTTACTGTAGCACATGTATAATTATCTTAACTAAATAATTATCACATTTCAACTAACATGTATTCTGACCTATTAGAATAAGATTATAATATATATACGAAAATATGAGGTTTCCACAAAACAGTTCCTGATGACAAAAATGATAGGGGTTGAAATGTATTTAATATAGGCGTTGACATTTATCAAACTTACTTAGAGTCATCACTATAAGGGTTTAATATCCATCCAGGTAAGGGTTGAACAATAATTAAGCTATAAGTTGAAAGGCTTTTATTTCTGTTAGGGATTGAACGGTCGTTAGATTGAAACATCTCACTTTGTGACCTTTATTTTTGAAAACTTTAGCAATACTTTAGTGTTGCGTTTTCTCAACTTCTGATGAAGAGATAACATTTTAATTGAATTGAATAAGGGTGAAGCTTCTCACCGTGTCTACATGATTTGTTTAATTTCAAGCGTTTGGATTATGTTAATCGTGGAAGAAAATGGTAATAGTCTAAATATGATTTAGAACTGTAACTAAAGCGGCTACCCCCGCTGATGAAAGTTACGGTTATGGAATAATAAGTTTGTCAACCGCACGACCCAGCACTTTGCAGGCGGACATTAATATCTTCGCATTTTGAGCTAGAAAAAGACAATGCATTCGACACTGTATATCCGAAACCCGGTTACACAAGTCTAATCAACCTTCAAAAATTCGGTCGAATACTAAGGTAAATTTCTCGATCATTATTACTAAGTGAGGAATATTCGTTCGGTGCAAAATGCGACAAAAGACAAACAAATGATATATACATGTTATGTCGATCAAGCCCATACCCCTCTACCTACAAGCGGATACTCTACCGAGACCCTATTAAAGCTAGCTCAATAGCGGATGGTTTTCGCGCCGCTATATATCGAATACCCGGTTAAATACCTACTTCATTTTTAGAATTTAGCCTCGAATGTCGAAGATTAAAGATTAAAGTCAATTGCTGGATCTCAATGTTTTCTATTCTAAATGAGTAATCTATGTTTGGCGACAAATATGACAAACCTTAAACTAGTTTACACGCCCATATACCCTATTACAAATACTTTGTTGCATGCGTTGTCCGTCTTGTTGTTTTGTACTTTTTGAGAAACTCTTTAAATGTGTGTTAGACTCCAGCGTTGTGCATTTCTTGGGAATTTAGGAATCCTTGTCAATTGTGTCGACACTGTATTTGTCTCTGTAGTTTGCATGTTTCATTATTATTTTCATATCGTTAAGATTACTTCAGAGTGCAGGGATAACTCGCTGAGACATATTTAGTTAAATAAATATATAATTGTGGAACATACAAAAGCGAATTACATGGTTCTGAATATTCATAAAATGATATCAATGGTTATCTATAACAAAATTCTAGTTAATAATGGATGCAGGATAATTGTTATCGAATCTTAAAATTGAATTGAAAGATATACAGAAGTACTAATGTTTTCTTTATCAGTTTTTAATTTTATTTTAATTAGCTTAACAAAAACACTCTAATTCAGTAATGGAGGTATATCGGTTTACAAAGAAACCATTATTGCAAATTGAGTGTAGCAAACCTCACATTTATACAAATTTTACTATTATAAATGCTACTTTTAGAACGAATTGTCGAGAAAATTGTCTAGCACTTGAAAAATAAATTGCGGGGTTGATGTCATTATAAGGGTATGAACGCAGTTGGGCTGGTCAAAGTGTTTGGGTCCGAAAGATTTAACACGTACTTTATCCAGTCAAACTGCGTTCATAGTCGATAGGCGCTTATTTTATTCAAGAATTGTTGAAAAGTACTTCATTTCACTATAGAAAACTTGCAGAAATTATATATCCACTCTGTTAATAGGACGACCCGACTGTAACCGGAGACAGTTTATCAAATTACGTCACAATAACGCGGGAAAAGTTCAACCACTTGAAATCACCTTTAAACGTAAAACTGCAACATTAATGACGACAATGAATTTAAAATGTCATAAATAAACTCTGTCTTCTTTTCTTATTTAATTTAATATTTTTTTTTGTGGGATCTGCGGACACAATACGAACAATAACAAGATAAACATTTTTCATGTTTCATGTATATTGTTATGCGATGATTCGCGATCCGGAAATATCCGAAGTTCTTGCGTTCATCAAACAATATTCGCAATTGCCGAAATGCAGTTAATTTCAGGAATGGAAGTTGTGGTGTAAATATCTACTAATAGCATTTGTAATAACATGTTAAATTGTAAATGATCTAACAAGAACATGGAAATACACACTATCACCAAATTTAGCGGTACTCAAACGCACACTTTTGCAGGGATAACGCGGATTAATATCAAATTCTAATTATATTTCAAGTGCGGAATAAAGCAGAAACCAATCCATTTAAAAGCGCAAGGCTCAGGTCAAATGTATACTGACATACATACCATACATGAAACAAATAGCTTAATCAGTAAATGATAACATGACCATCATGAAATGGTCAGTATATTAACGGTTCACTAGTTTAAACGTGTTTAGCTGTACACACCTCTCTCGCCCCCAATATGTTTCCCAATGTTGATGCCGAGTACCAGCCTAAGTAATTACTTGTTCTAAATTTTACAGTTTTCTTTGGTTTGGCAATATTGACGATTGAACACGGATATAATAATATATCTCTTATGTTTCCGTTCCGAATAGAAAAATCGAGGGCACCTGCGTTGCCAGGTAACGAGGCTTGCCGAAATCAGGAAAACAACATATGGCTTTTAGTATATACCCCTCTCAACTGGAGATAACGTAGGGAAATAACATATGGCTTTCAGTATATACCCCTCTCAACTGGAGATAACGTAGGGAAATAACATATGGCTTTCAGTAAATACCCCTCTCAACTGGAGATAACGTAGGGAAATAACATATGGCTTTCAGTATATACCCCTCTCAACTGGAGATAACGTAGGGAAATAACATATGGCTTTCAGTATATACCCCTCTCAACTGGAGATAACGTAGGGAAATAACATATGGCTTTCAGTATATATCCCTCTCACCTGGAGATAACGTAGAAAAATAACAAACAAGGTAAACATGGCTTTATTTAACGTATTTAACGAAACAAAGAACATTATGCATTCAAAAAAGTATTTCCCACACTGCTCGATATCCGCGAGGCTCGAAGTATTTTGAGTTTTTTGTTTTGATGTATTTAGTACATAAGCTTGAGGGCGATAGGTTAGAATGAGAAACTATGTTTATCTGAAAAATATTCCTAAAAAATCCTTTATTAAAATAACTTTTGACTCAAATATATCAATTATGCAATCATTTTACTAAGGCCAGTTAAATATAGCAGACAAAAGTCAAATACGTGATGATATATGTAAAACATGGTTTGGTACACAAACGGGTTTGCAACAAATCGCCCTAGCAACTGTTTGCTCATATAAACTACCTTTGTTTGCCGATGAATAGCATATTTTGTAGCCATAAGACAAACAATATGAGAAACTGTACAACATTTGAAATCGTTTGACTATATATCAATTTCAGAAACCATAGAGGGTGATAGCATAAAATGTAAACCAAATAACGTCAATTTCATTCAAAGCGTTTAAATATCTGATATTTATTATATCATACTGAACTACGATGATTGTTTTCCGGCGGGCGCTATTAATACGTCATATGCTGAACTGTTTTCGGTTTATTTAAATTTCTATTTTTAAATTTAAGTGTCTTCTAGCACGAATTTTAAATTCGTAAAAATACTGGTTAATTGATATTGAAAATCAATACACACTAATTGAGTAACCTCATTCGTATTAAAACTAATGAAACGTTAACACGTCTGTTGATCAGTTCACAATCAGTTTTTTTACAAGAGAGTTGTTTGTCCAAAAGTAAATTTTCTTAACAAAATGGAGTCGATCTTATGGAAACTCCATGTGTCTATGTTCAGACACATGCCAGGTTTACATTAATGATATCAGGCGGGAAGACACTTTATGTCAGTGTAACAGTTCGGATTTGTAAATAACGTGTATTCGCATTTCATCAATGGCAGGTCACGGAAGGTTTATAACATTATTATTATAATTAAGATTATAGAATTGATCGGTATCTTGACTTTCGACAAGGGTGTCACATGGCCAATTATGTTATTATAAGAGACGATCGGAATTAAATATATAGTTCAGTAATGAAAAAGCATAACATCGCTTACATAACACTGTCTAACTCAAATATAAATACATCGAAATAATCCGGTGTTATCTTACGATAATAGAAAACAATCAATAGGGAGAAGACAATTCGTAAAAAATCGAAATTAAAACCTGTTTATAGGCACAAAGTATTGTCCCGAACGCGAATAAGCTATATATATAGCATACAGACACCACATACAAAGATATAAACACCACACAGTGAACACACTCATCATAGTAGCTTTACCGATAAATAGTGGATTTACCCTCTTCGGAACGGTCATTTACTGTGGGCTTAAAGATATATACTAATATGTTTTACAAATTACCGTAGGCGACATGCTTTGTTACCTAGATTCAAAGTGATCCAGTCATAACCGATAATTTAAAGTGATCCAGTAATTTTCAATTTGCAATTCATAAGGAGATGACATACTTAAGACTGTTATGATGGCAATCCTGATGCAAACACTGTGCGCATTCGCCTGTCAATGATTATACTTAATACATGAAGCCAGGCCTGTCAAGTCCAGTTGCATGAACAAAGAGCATACAAATAAGAAGGAAAATATGTTAAGCTAACTGAATATTCATATTTACACCAGATAAAAATCAATCAAACTATATAAATAATGGTGTTTATATGTATTTTTCGAAGAAGTTAAAGTCTAGCACAGATTGCAGGTTAGAGTCCAATTTTGGTTCAATCTTTCTATAAAGAAACTGCTACTATAACGAAAATATCTACTATGCTTTTTCATCCGCTCCAGAATAGTAGATCAATATAGTTGGTCATGCTTGAAATCCTTCTTGTCAGCGGGCAAAGGTACTTATCTGGAAATACTTCTTCACAAAAAAGTTTGAAGGGGAAAATACAGTTTTTACTTTATTTTGTTAATTTGAAGAGAGAGGGGTGTTCTACGGAAACCCCTTATCCGCAAAAAACTATCCTCCGGTTGGACTCAATGCATTGAAGGAGGTCAATTGTTGACAAACTCAACATTCACACAACTGTGATGCTAAATTCACTTACTGTACTATATTTTGTGTTTCAGTAATACATTCAATGATAACTCTTTCTGATTCAAACTATCCAAAATTAGAAAAAAAAACACATTGTCGATATGGAAATTACTATATTGTGTTCTATCGGAAGTTGGGACACATAGCAACACTAACTATGATGCTGTAGTTGATACAATTAAGCGTAGTAGTCTTTCTTACTTTTTACTTTTTGAATATGTTTTAATATATAAACATGTGATTTGTTACGAATTATGCTTAATTTTAATCATTTCGATCATTTCAGAAAAATGTTTCTAATCTTTTTCCCAAAAACAATGATGTTTGAATGTAGGACTAGCTCTTTCATAGGAAAAAAAACAGCAAATAATCGGGATCTTCCTTTAGAATTTAATTATTATTTTTGAGTTTCGTTATAAGCCAATATTTGTTTTTCATGTTGATGTGTTCAATTGCAACTGGAGAGGTAAGTTTACAAAACGAACAATAGAATGCGTAATTAGTCTACGGCTTAGATATTCAATTAATTTCGTTTTCTCTCAAACAACTTTCAACCGTATTTTTGACAGCAATGTCAATGGTTTATTCGACTGAAATTTGATATGTACATGAAGCCCAAAACATAATTAAGGATAGCGCCCGGAAACATGCGTTAATTGAATTTGTTAATTATTTTCTAAATAAAAGCTATTTCATAGAAGACGACATTACTATCTGCAAATAAACTGGCCGCTTTCTACTCTGTGTTGAGCAGCGTATTAATTCTCTCGCGAGACACCTCTTCATCATCGGGTTGTTCTTGAGAATTTGATCGAATCTGAACGACTTTTGATTTCGGTTTATTTTCATTCCTTTAGCATGCCTGTTATATTTTCCACCAAAGACTTTTATAGGTTTTAATATACGCAATGATAAAAAATGACTGTATATATTCTATGACGGATTCATTTTACTAAAGGACGAAAGTTGTACAGGAATGGCTTGTTTAATTTCAATATATATATTATAACAATAACCAACTAAATCATAATATGCCAATTAGAGTGATATCCTTTCTTGGGGACAATTAAAAACAAACCATGTCCTAACCGTATCTTGTGTAACAGCGGGAAATAGTGTTGTTGTTAATCAGCTTTTCTAACAGTAAGAATGTATGAATAAGGGCCATAGTTGGTCATGCTTTATTATATTTCATCTTTTCGTCAACATATTATTTCTACGGCCATTACCATGGTGACATTATATTGTAGGCAAACTATTATACACTTGCTGCCTTGGGAGCAAGTTGGTCATAGCATGATTGTCTGTAAATTTTGTAATAAAATAATGCTTAAACTAATGGTGCCTATCTCTAGTTGTAGTTCTTTAAGTACAGTTTTATGACAATACTGGCATAGATAGGAAGTTAGCATCGTAGTTTAAATTCAACGATAGTCATCTTCACTGATTTAAATTACTACATCTTTCACGTTTTAACATGATTCAACAAGGACTCCTGCGAAACTATACTCATGTCTTTTAGTATAAAATGGCATAGACAGCCAGTTAGAACGTATTTGTGTTCATTCAACGGTTATTATCTTTATTGGTGTAATTTACCACATCTTTATCATGGACTCCTGTGCGGTTATACTACAGACCTTTTTTTATCTCTATTTCCAATTGCTCAAAGCACAATTTCACTAATCTGTATGTATATGCATTGCAGTGCCCATGGCTTACTTATCCTGCACCAATATTTTACCAATAAGGCATTGTTCAATCAAATCCATTTTGCGGTCAATTTTAAACTTGACTTGACCAGTCTTGATTGGAATATTATAAAAGAAGTTCTGACCCTTCTTATTCACAATAATCTTTTACCGCCAAAAGTACTTTCAATATGACTCTTAAACATGCAATTCCCAGCCTTATATGTATTCATCATATCTTTATCAAATTGCCTTACTCTATAAAAATGTATTTTATAGCAGTGTCTTCTGCGGGCGAATTAAAAATGCTCCCATAAGATATGTTGGCACATCAATTTTAAATCTGCCCATTTTGGAGAACGATATTGTATCTATGTTTTGAACGGTTTGTAAAGTAACCACTATGTTTATGAGAATGTTTGTAAATTAATATTACCATGTTTGGGAGCGATGTGTAAATGAAATAAATTTCATTTTTTTGTTGTTGCGCAATACCGCGCGATCTTATTAGCGATGCCCCATTCATTGTCATTATTGCGAAGGATTTCGAGATGAGCAGTGGACATTATGAAGGCTACAAGCATAAACATGTTGGTTCGAAGTATTCGCGGCCTATCAATTGCCGTTCCATCATGTTCGTTGTTGCGCGTGCAGGCGTCCTTTAAAAAAAAGATGGTAGGAAAAGAACCTACACCCGTAGGAGATTTCGAACTACCGTCATTGTTGGTCGTGAAATAATCCGATTATTGTTAACGAACCATCACAGGCTCAATTTAAGCAAAATACTAGTCGTTTCAGTGTGATCTTCATAATTAGACCTAGACAGATATGTGAAAAATATAACGGAATCATCCACTGCATTTTTTATACAACAATTAAACGTATTCGCATCCTTACGTATACAATTTTAAGACATTATTTTGCAATGTTTACGTATTGCTTGGGGCGTGGTCTAACGGTCAATGTGTTTGGAATGGATGCATCAAAACATTTTCAACTTGCTGTATTAGCGTTATAGATATGTTACGTTTGCAGACATTTCAGGTTCTTCGTGTATAGCTTTACTCCGCCTAGAACTGTCAAAGAGCCGGCACACGTTTTGTTTTACGTAACCCCGTCTTACACATCAATGTAAACTTCGCATTAAACAAATAGGGATTTGTATTCCTTGAATCCGTGAGCAATTTAAATTCGCATGAAAATGTTTCACTTACTACTGATCATACCCAATAGAGGCATCCCTCTGGAACCTAAAGTCTAGACCTAAAGCTAAAGCCCAGAGAAGAGTGTCCCTCTCTTCCGCAAATTAAGGCGGGAAGTTGGATTTGGAAATTTCAGATAAATTTTCAATTTTCTTGAGCATTTTTCTTCGATTTTCATTGGTCCATATTTTCGACCTTAGATGAAGTTTTGAACTTTTTTTTCATTTGATGGATAACCTTCGTCCAGATCAGTCGAGTGTTACGGAGCAGCCTGTGTACGAAGAACCATCATGCCGAGATATTCCAACGGCTGGTTTGAGTCGGTTCGACAGATGGTTGCGGAAGGAAGATGGTGGGGTGCCATCCCGGTGCAGTGGTATAGAGAGCATTACGATGCCAATGGACAGATGGATGGATGGGAATGGCTCGGTGAGGGTTTTGACTGGGACAGGCGGTACCTCCTATATTGTTCTGGTTGTGGCGATAAGTCTGATAGTGCATGTTAAAGATCAATTACTGATAAATTTGGGGTTTTCCTTATTCATTGTTACTAAAGGGAACATGTTAAGACTCTCATTCCTTGGCAAATAAAATACTGTCACGTTTGTGCATCTGAATTTTGTTATCGACAACACTCTTTCGTGTAAAAGAATGTCCGAAAACGTCATAATTATATAAGTGGTTCAAAGAAAACGCGCTTAGCCTCTTAGGACAAAAATCACAATAATGTCACGATCGGTCTTAATGAACGACAAATTCAGTAAAAAACATGATTGGTGACTCAAAATGTATCACGTTTAATAAGAGTTTGGCTTCTACCATGTTTCTTTATTTTTGTTTTGTCTTAGTTATTGCTTTTTTTTTCCTTGCGTGTCTGTCATAATTTTAGATATATTTTCATATTAAAAAGCATTAATTATTTCAAGAGCTTTAGCATGAGCCGAGGTAGATATGTATTTCGGCCAAGGAACATCAGATAATATTGAATGGCTTATAATCAAGTTTTGTATAATAACTGCTTTCGAGTTATGCAATTAAAGCGTCCTGCAAAAGAGTAGAGAAATGTCAATAGTCTCAGTGTATTTGCAAACACTTTTAATTAAGCAGGTATAGACGAAACAACTTAAAAGAGTATGAATGTAAACATGTATTGTATATCATATTGAGTTAATGTCCATAAAGCTCAGGTAATTATCAGTTTGAGCATTCTATGCCGCATGACGGGTCTAGAATAATCATATTTCTTTAACAAGAGGTAGGATATTGCGGTGATACTTCT
The DNA here is from genome assembly GCF_026914265.1 of Mya arenaria. Taxonomy (NCBI): domain Eukaryota; kingdom Metazoa; phylum Mollusca; class Bivalvia; order Myida; family Myidae; genus Mya; species Mya arenaria. The sequence continues at coordinate 2,014,272 of NC_069137.1, read as the reverse complement.
GCAGATGCAAGTTAATACTAGTAAAAACAAACGAAAATGTGCACCAACGTCGCATCATTTTTAACGTTGTGTATAATAACATTTTTATACCAACATGCAGTTTTAAAGGACGTAAAAGAAATTGAATTCAATCAAATTAGAAACCTCAAGTGCACAGCAGTGCCTCCAATGAGGACGTATAACCAGATCAGTCTTGCACGATGTGGAATGCGTTGCAGTGCCAACACCGAGTGTATGATCATCAGCTATGACCACAACCTACGGACATGCTATCTGCTAGACACAAGCCCATTCGACCAATCACTATGGTCGACGTTTGTCCACGACGTAGGCTGGTCTACTTACTTCGCAGAAAGTCCACCAGGTACCGTATTTCTTTACATAAAAACAAAGTATAACCTTAACCAGACAATATATTAACCTATAAAATTATATAACCGTCAAAGACATGTTCTGTTTTGGATAGGTACATGCTGCATAAATTGTATACCAATCTTCGGATATAAATTTGAAACAAAATAACGTGGTCGTGCTCTACCTTAAGCCGTCACGACTAGATCGAGTCATAGAGCAGCTTGTCTGTGCGGGAATACCTTCATAAACCCAAACAAACACAAATGCTGTTTTCAGTAGCAATGAATATTCTTTATGAGATAAGCATTATCGATTTCAGTGAGTGTGTTGCTCATGGTCGTGGTTTGGTGTCACGGCGTGGTCGAGTTAAAATGTAGCCAACGGGCGCGGGCAGACATTTTACACTAAAACAAACAAATTTATTGTTGAAAGCAGCAATTTGAAATCCTAAAGGCACAAAAAAGGTTGATGCAAAAAGAAACACGTACTAAAAACAAGTTCATTTGTTTTCACATTAAAACAAATTGATATATTCGACAATATAAATGTTGTATTTAAATCATTACCTACGTGGCCAAATATTCCCCATTTAAAAAACCAACGCCATAACATATTTCATATATTTTATCTGTACACAAATCATCTCCCTTTTCTGTTTTGATCAAATGAGTTCAAGATAATCATGCATTAAACTTTGAGAAACATTTTCATTTTGCTTCAACCTATTATATGGACCTTTAAATTTCGCTAAGCATAAGAGTTGAGCTTTCAAAAATGGAAACAGGATCGTCAATGACTGTGTATTTAATTCGTGAACATATTTAGGAAACAAATGACTATAAATAGTACGATGATTAGATTTGTCGCATAAATGCGTTCATTTTGATATCTTGTATACAGTCAAACCCCGTTTGATCGAACTCGCTTGGCTTGAATTCCTAGAAATAGATTTAAAGGACCAATTTCTTTAAACTAAAGATTAATTGTCCCGCTTGACTCGAGTTTTCCGTCGCTCGAGGTATTTTCGCTGGTACCTGGGGTTCGACTGTATATTGCCTTTCATATTCATGACATAATCTTGTTGGACCGTTAATGGACTGCATAGTGATCTTTTAAGAGTGAGAAAAATACCAATTAATTTTTTTTCAACAATTCACATAAATCGATCCAATATCTTTGTTCTACAATCACCAAGTAATAGTTTGTCGGTGTCAATACAAAGTATTGCACTTGTTAAAGATTGGGGTGCTATTTCATATGCGCCATAAGTCAATCTTATGGTCATGTATCATTGACTTCTTTTACGCTATTGGTCAATTAATAATAACTGATAATATGATTACCTAAATCGTTCTTATATCCAGGTAAAAACAATATTGAACACCAGCACGGGCCCCGATTTCTCGATATTCTTACGTTTAACAGTCCTAAAAAGCTAATTTTGATAAGCAAGATCTATTACTTAAATTTGTTTTTATTGAACAAATATTATTGCATCATTATTATAAGACAGATACCTTCAATACAATGTCTACACACTTTTAAAGATGTAAATATTACAGAACTATTATAAAAACAAAAGTAGTGAGCTTAGCTTAATTTCTGTAATAACAGTTTTAAGTAGTTTCGAGAAATTGATCCCATTTCTATATACAGTGTTGAGGCGTTTACTAGAGAGTCGCTTAGTACTAGATTAGCAAATTAATTTTGGTATGACAAAATCGTTCAATTCAATTTTAATTACTCTTGAAAATAGAAAATCCCTTTAAAGGAAATAACCATTTTGTGTGAGACGCACACTTACTCCCAAATACGATGAATCAGAATGTAAACAATTGTTTTAGTTTGTCGAAAAAGATGATTTAATATAGAAAGCAATATTTACTATGAAGGATACCGTGTTTCATTTGAAAGAAAGGTACAGAAAACACGATTTTTCTACCCTATGAGACGATGGTTGATCACTGTAAATGTATTAGGACCCACCAGTCATTTATTATTTGTGCGTTTTCAGCTATTAAATATACGGTTACAATCTTGTTATCGGTAGCTAATATTTTCTATAAATGCATTTTGTAGTAATTAGTTAAAGGTTTATCACTCAAAATTTATCTTTGTTATACATGTGTATATATTGATTGTGAATAAGAGTGTCACTTTAAATTTAATTTAATTATTCTTGAAAATAAAAAAAAAATCGCTTAAAGGGAAAGATCCGTGCTGTTAAAAGAAATAGGGGCAGCCTGATGGATTAGCTTCATCTTTCTATTCACCGACTTTTACATTTAATGACTTGTTGCTTTATTGTAAAGTGCCCTCAAGCTATTTCATACTTTGATAAGATTTACATTTTACGTTTTTACTTCATTAGGGATTGTTGGGATAAGATTGAAATTGTTCACAGGCTGTTTAATCCTCCAGTTAATTCACATTTGACTGACCATTCCAAGGCGGTACCTAACAATCCTTGATAAACATCTCATATTAATTTATGAGAAATTTTATCGCAAAATTTATCGTGTAAATTGTACATCTGACTGTCAACTTACCGATATTTCCTTTTAAGCTGGTGTATATAGTTTTAATCAATGCGAAACTGCTGGTGTTCTACGTTGTATGTATTTTTATGCTTCTGAAAATGAAGAATGTATTTGTAATTAGCTTATGCACCAGTCAATTGTTACAATGGCCGACAGGTCCGGGGAATACCTTTGACGTTCGGTTCAGTCAATCCCAAGTCAACTCCCCGCACTGCGCAACAAACTGCTTGTAAAATCCCCGCCAAATGCCCCCGCGTCCCGGGACCATCCGATGTAAGGATGACTATTGTATGCCTATCAAATTCCTTTTCCATATCCAGTAGTAAAAATACAGCATGCCGTATTGAAAAATCCGTATCTTTTTCTGATTCCGTATCATGCGAGTATCGTGTGTAATTTCGAAACTACGTTCGTGTTGCTTAAAATAGCTCGACCAAAAAAACCGGTAAAACCCGCCAACTTTAAAATACATTAAATTATCTAACTTTTCTCAAGCTCCAGAAGCATGTAAATATTCAGGAACATGGTTCTCATGTTATTCAAAGAACCATGAGGATAAGCACGAAGCAGAGAACAATTTATCTAGACAGCATCTTCAGTGAACTAGTAGTTTGCCATTTCGAAGTTCATTAATTGTTGCATTATCCATGTTTATTATCACAAATATGAGCAGCTCTCCATTACAAAGAAAAAGGCAAATTCGCGTCATCGATGGAAATAGCGATTGACTATTTAACTTTCCTCAATTCTGCATATTATGCTCGTCAAACAGTCCAACAAATATTTACCTTGTTAAAAAAAGCCACGTTACGTCTACAGGAAATGACGATTAGTGTATACTCGTTACATTAAATAATTGTTTTCGTATTAGTAAATTGTTTATTTAGATAAAACACAAAGACTTCGTTTTCGCTGTAGTAGCCTGCCTTGATTTTATTACTCAAAAAAACGTAACACATTCCAATTCATCTGCGTATTAGACAGATGGCGGTAAATTTACATCACATTGAAAACGAAAAATAGAAAGGAATAATTAAATGGGCAGGTCTATAATAAATGAAATATTATGATAAAACGCTTTTCTGGTGACCTGTATCACGTATCGTTCGGTGAGTAAACATGTATCCGTCTCGACCTGCGTCACCAGAAAAGCATTATATCATAATATCCCCAATTTCCCAGCAATTGTCGGTGCAAAACCAAAACCACCGCATTCGATCAGTCGGAACTGTGGGACAAGGAAGGTAAAAACAATGCCAATTTCTCCGGCATTCTCCGGTATTCCTCCGGATCTGGGGCCGTGGATACAATTGGTGCATTACTGCCACATTAAAAAACTACTTTTCAGGAAATCAATTGATTGGTATTAATGCAACATTATCGAGTGTAAATACCGAAGGGTGGAGTGTGGCCCTCAGAGCCATCGACGGTGACTTGTCGACAGACCATTTACGCCAACCTCCTTGTGCCCACACTGCCTTGAGTACGGACAACTTCTGGCAGATGGAGTTTGAAATGCCTGCTCCTGTCACGGCTGTTGACATATATTTTCGATCCGATGACTGTAGTAAGTAAATAATAGTTCCGAGCGCAAATATATTCCTTGTAAAGAATGATTCGTTTATAAATGTCCATACTTATATCATACTACGGTATCTCAATCATTTGATACAACCATGCCATTCACCATCTATTACCACAGACGAACGAAATATCAACATTTGGCTGTATGTGTGTCAGACTGATACCGAATGTGCAGAGAACACAGGAACGCTATGTGCCTTCTTTGGTGGCCCTCCCGTCAACCCCGCCCTGCCGCAGAGGGTCACGTGTGACAAGGCCGGATATGGTCGGTTCCTCCGTCTGCGACAGTTGACGTCACCTCCGGGCACCAACCTTCAACTATGTGAAATAATCGCCTACTCCTAAATATCGTTCTATAAGTTACCCTTTCCTCTTAAAAATAATCGTCTCTGATTGGTTGCCACTTGTTTAGTATTGTCTTTTATCTATTTTCTCAGAAAGTTATTTTTGTTTGTGAAACTATCCAATTCTTTTTTTATAATTTTATTGCCTTAATTTTAAAAGTCGCCTTTGTATTTTTATTCCTTCCATTGAACTTCATCCGATTTGAAGTTTATCTTAGTTCTAATTAGTATCGCTTTTGAGAAACCATCGCATACCCATGCACTTTATCGAAATTGTTAAGTTTAGGACTACTCATAATCAGTATATCCCTTTAGAAGCATTCGATTTTTTTCTGAAGACTATTGGCCTTGCTGAATTGTTGACTTATTCTTGATAGCATTTCCATTGTGATTTTATTGGCTTCTCCTTTACATCATCGTCTTTGAGGTGTTACTGGCTGTTCATACGAATATTCGTCGTTGTAAGGATATCGCCTACTCATCATTATAATCACCTTTGTGAAGCTTCCGACTACTAATGCATATTACTGTTACATAAACAGTGTCGCCTTTGTGAAGTTATTGACTACTCCTGAACAGTATTGTATTTGCTCCTAAATTCAAGTGACTGCCTACCCTTAAATGGCAGCGCATTTGTAAGTTTACTACCAACATTGTAATAACACTGCCTTTGTTTAGTTGACCCCTACGCCTAAACATAAACGCTCTTGTTGGTTTATTGACAACACTATACAATCATTATTTCAGTAAAGCTATTAATTACTCCTAAACATCACCGTGTTGCGGTATGCGCTTCTTCTCATGGGTGGCATTAAAAGTTCAAATGCGTTATGAGAGAGCAATTGATGACAATAGCCACATGTTCAATGGGTGGTAATATGAGTCCATATGCGTTATTAGATAGCAATTGATGACACCAACCACATGTTCAATGGATGGCAATAGGAGTCCAAATGCGTTATCAGAGATAAATTGCTGACAATAACCACATGTTCAATGGGTGGCAATATGAGCTTCAGATGAGTCCATGTGCGTTATTAGAGAGTAATTGCATACAACACAATAACCACATGTTTAATGGATGAATGGTATTATGAGACTAAATGCCTTATTAGAGAGCAATTGCTGACGATAACCACATGTTTAATGGATGGCATTATGAGTGGTAATTGTGCTCTTCTCCTCCTGACTTTATAAATAATCCCTTTGTTAAGCTAATTGAGCTTACACACCTATTAATTTATCTAAATAGTTTCCCATGTGGAGTGTCATTTTCTCAGTGCTTACTCTTTAAGATAATCACATTTCTAAAATTTTATTTTCGTGCACATTTTCGTTTAACATCAGTTTTTGAAATATAATTATCGTTCTCTTTCAGGATCATGATAAGTTTGAAAGTTGTCGTCCGATTTTGAAAATTATAATACACTTCAGTTTACTAACCCAATTCCAATATATACCGCTTGGAGCACTGTAAACTATTCTTAAATGCGTCGCTGGAGTCTGTCAGGCCTTATTCCGACACTTTTCATTGGACCAATAGGTAGTGATAAATGCGCATTTTTTGTTAACAGCATTACATAGTTTATCAGAGTAATTTTTATATTTGCATTAATTGTATATGGACAATAAAAACAAACATTTTTCTTTTCAGATGTGTTTTTTCTAACGTTTTAACCACGCTTAATTCTAAAATTCAAGTTATTTGAATTACTGTCAAATTTGTTGGATTATTTGCGAATGTAATCCGGCGAACTGGTCGCGAAAATGGGCCGAAATCCAGCAAATAAAACCCCAACAGGCAGTCTATATTGGCAGTCTATATTGCAATTGGCTGGATTCCAGTGAACCTTACCACGGCATATGAAATAGCACGAAATTGGCCGATCTTCAGCGAACCTAAACAAGGCATGCGAAATACCATGAAATTGGCCGGACTTCGGCGAACCTTAACAAAGTACGCGGAATACCACCAAATATCTTAATTGAGACCTAGCTCCAGACAACAATCAATATTGATAGGCACAAAATCCACACAAAGCAACACAACTTTGGGACTTTTATTTAGTTTTCTTACACCGAACAATCAAATGGAGTAGAGCTTTACCGACCAACACCAATCTGAAAATTATATAAACGTTAAAAATATTACATTCAAGTTTATTACTGTTTACTTTCCATAAACATATTGCATGATTTAAACATAAAGTGAAACCAGAAAGAATAATCTAAATTACTCACTGACTTGTCTGATACTTTACCACAGAGAATCTTAGTGCGGAGGCGAAAAGATACTTTCGAAATGTAAGGTCAAAGATATAGGAATTTTAACCGTAAATGCTTTTACAAAACAAATTATTATCATTTGAATTTAAAATCGTTTAAAGGTGATAGCAACCCAACGATAAACGGACTAAAATTATGTTTCATATATGTAGCTTTGAATCCAAAAATTGGAAACAAACAAATCGGGTGGAAAACGGAATTTGTTACGATTTTCCTCTCAACAGGATGCTTAAGAATCCTTTTTTATTGTTATGCTTTTCATGTTTCGTTCTTTTTTGTATTGATTGTTTTCATAATAACCAAAATCTGCTTTTGTGCACCTTTTTAAAATCATTCTTGCATGTAAAGACAATATAATTTTATAAAACAGACTATGACTTTAAACTTACTGAGCATGTTTCTGTAGCTTTTTGCAAATATATTGAACTTACCTGCGGAAAGGATAGCTCATTGCACCATTCACACAAAGGGCACACTTGGCAAATAGTTGTACTTTTTAGAATCCCTGACTCGTAGGTTGTAACAGCTTGGTAAGCTGAAATAAATTCAGCTATCAGTAGATTTCAATTATCCTAGTTACGTCAGCATCATATGATAACAAACCGTAGTTCGTGAACATAAAATACTCCCATGTTAGCGTATGGTTCTAATACAAAAAAGTCGAATATAATTTGTAATGATACATTATTTTACATGAAGCTCAATTATATATCATTTGATAAAATAAAATGACCGTCGGCATCTGGTTAACACTTATAACAGTAGCATGGCTTAAACACTGCAGCTTAGGTAAAGTACAAACTTTATAAGTTATAGTATATATTTTTTTTGTTTATGTCGATAATGTTTCTAAATTATTATTTAATTTTTAGCCTTTGCAAAAGTAGACGAAAAAGTTGTAAGAGTGTGTTAAGACCACTCGCACCTAATGACTGCTAAGATATTTCGGCATCCACCGCATCGTTTAAAGTAGAAGTTTTGAAGCCAAAAAAAAGGTATTTTTACCCGCACTTCTAAACGAGGTATAACACAAACGAACAAACAATTGCGCCAATCTACGCTTAAATTTTAATCCCACTCCGCTTAATGAAAAGGGGCGGTGTGAATAAAATCAAAGCGTTACACGAAAGAAGACGAAATGGCTAGTTCGAGTTAATCCGCAGAGCATGTCATATTGTTCGATTCCAATGTGTAATCTCAGAGAGTGGTCCAGAGCCTCGGTTACCATTGCATACGAGGAAGATCAGTACCGTAGTAAAAAACTGATTATGTTTAGAGAATCTTCAATGAAACATGTATAGTTTAATCTCAATGATGACTTTTCAGTCAACTTACATGGCTCATAGTAGTCATATACCATCACATGACATGCTTGGCTTTTCACAACAGGGTCCGAACGATCCATTTTGACATCTACACACACTTGCGAATTTACCGCTAGCTTAAAATATCATTTATATATATGTTTATAGTAAAAAACGCAATTTGAAACACATAATGACAAAAAAGAAGAACAACTTAGGAACGTGATGACTTTAAATGTGTAAAACTTTTTCATTTGAATACAAGAAGTAATGGTCATTGGTGTTGGTATTCATTGACGTACAACGTCCTTCTATTTTAAGATATAAAGCATGTACATACACTATCAAAGTAAAGAACATGAAACCGGCCGTTTCTTTCCTGTCGTTTGATAGTGGTTTGTACGTTGAGTTTGTCGACATCCGTCATGAAGCCTGAAATAAAGATACACTAGTAGTATTGGCATTCACTCAAATGGTTCAGGTACATACAAATTGACCCTATTTTGTTGTTCTGAATAAAACATTTCATATTGCTTCCCTTGACAGACATGACAAATATGTATATGGTGTCGAAACAATGCTTTGTTGTACGAAGAAATCAAAAAAATGAATAACAAGCTACGTTGCTTTCTCTGACTGATAAGATTATAAGTATCTTCCATGGCTGAGAGTGTGGACGATAGGTTCATTCCGACCCGAGCGCAGGGTGTTTTGCGGAAACGAGGTTTACCGAGTTTCCGCAAAACACCCTGCGTGAGGGTCGGGATGAACCTATCTTACACGAGCGGCTATGGTAGATGCTTTTTCTCCCACTTAAGTTAAACAAAATGGTGTAAAAATGTAATTTTTGTTGGAACTCTTTTGTGCGTAATGAAAAAAAATGCGTATGGATATTTGATAATTCGTGGTTGTCATGGATATGCTAGCAGTGATTCAGGCTATGTTACAGTCAAATCGGTCTTTAAATAGTTCGGAGGAGAGTGGAGCATTATTTCTTATGCGTAAAAACTTTTTGATGGTGACATTTGAAGCGAGGAATAGTTAATTAGCATTCTAAATATTGCCACAAGACAAGGTTTCTATGATGCTACAGACGACTGTCTTCACCAAGGGAGGTAATTACAATATGGCGACAATTAAAAAGGAGTTCAATACTGGCATTTTATATTCGCCCGTGGGCAAATTAATAATTTCTAGCATGGTTAAATTATTGGATCCACTTATCTGAGGTGGGAGAAAAATATATCATACCAGTTGGCCTTTCCACTTCCATAAGCAGCATACCGCTAGGCGTCGGTCCTGTCCAACTGTATGTGTAAAGGTGTATTTGTTTGAAATATAAAAATAATATAGACAAACAAGTAAGGTTAGGCGAATAGTAATGTTTATATAAAACTGAACTTACCTAAGGTAGCTGATATACACGTACGGTCATTTTTGTTATTATTTGTGACCCCATTTTTTTCTGGTATGATGTGAAGGGTTTAAGGTGTATGAACAATAAAGTATATAAAAAATAAAGATTGACAAAAATATGCCATATCAAATTTGCTTTCAATATGGAACAATATTTACATTATGCGATAATTCATATATAATCTGTTTTGACTTTTCCCTTTAGATATTGGTTTCCGGCAAGCAATACTTTTCTAAATGAAGCCTTAATTATAATGAGTGAACTGGCATCAAAAATTAGCATGACTGCCAATTGCATGATCAAACGAAAATCTAATTTGCACATCGAATACCTAAATAGTAATACTATGTTTTATTATATATTTGTTATCAAACAGAATGATTGCAAACATTTATATAATAAATTATAACATCATCAATGAAAGGTATAATTTAAAAGCAAAGCTAGTCAGTTAAATGTGACCCGTTTTGATTTGACCTTTTGAGATTTAGACGTTGTATCTATTAATTTATTATAGGGAAGCGTTTTCTCTCTCACGCGCGATTGTGAAGGAAAAGTCACAACCCCAACGAAGGTCATAGGAGAATATCTCAGACCAACTAATTGTATAAATTTAATAAGTTATATATACTTGGAATTATATTTATTACAGGTTTGTGTAGCAGTTATTGTTCCGCGGTGTTATGGAATTTTCATTATTCGTTCTCTTTCTGTTTTTGAACTATTTTTTCTGTATATCTTTTCGGGCTGACATTTACCATTTCACTATCTGCATTTTATTGTTACATTGCATTTTGTTATCACAACTGTATGCAGTAATTGGAATTCGAAGCTGTGTAGAGAGGTTTTGGGTTACATTTACCCATGTAAGTATGAGATTATTTGATTCGAAACAGTTGGTTATAGTATGTTTCTAGAATATTTTTTGTAGGAATATATTAATGTTTTAAATATGTATGAGACACGAGCTGGACTGAACCATTTCCATTTAATGTGGCTAGAACATAGTGTGAGTGATTTTTATATTAAACAGTTGTATATTGTATTGTAAATGTTTATCAATGTGATGAGCCCGCCGAAGTGTATGTATTTAAATGATATGTTACCCAGTCCAGTTGTGCTTGGCGATACAGATGATACATCGCAAAAACAAAACACATGAATTGTTATTGTGTTGTATAAACTTCACCCCACCGACTGAGCAAGCAGGGTTACTTAAGATGCTATCGAAATGCGTTTAAACATGGTCCAATGTATCATGCCAAGATAAAAAGTAGTTTTATTTATAATTGATTAACAAGTACCGCATGCAGTTGTGCACAGTGAGAGAGTTGAGGGATTCCTTTATAATGGTTGCAGAAATACTGATGCGCGGGTCTTGCAGATCGCTTTGGATATAGTACGAGGTCGTAACCTGAAATGCATTGTTTCATGCCGTTAAAACTATGCAACAAACACAGAATATGCATTATATAAGATGATACAATAATAAATAACAATGAACGAGGACCATCCAAAACATATGTGGACGTTCTATACCTAATAAGGATTGTGACGTTTCCCCAGCCTTTTAGATGGTAATATAAACTATACTTCTATATAAACCTTTAAATCTAAGAAATAAGATACAATAAATAATATGCTTTATATAGTATATGTTGTATAAGCATAACACAAATAAATAACACTGGGCAAGGGCCATCAAGAATATGAGAACTATCTATCACTTTTAAGGATTGTGATATCTTTTGTTATAGTTCCTCATATTTGGTGACAATATAAACATACTATTTGGTGACAATATAAACTAAAGTATACTTCTATAGAAACAGCAATAAAAAGGGACGATAAGATGTACCTATTCTGTAGTTGTTCATTTAAATGTTCACTTTTATTGTGTTTTGATGCGTGTTTTTATCAACAAAATGCTATGATGGCGCACACTGTTTTAAAATAGGAATTTGTATGTAGTGATTTAACACATGCTTATACTTTGTTACTCGATGAGCTGACTATTAGAAAAAAATGTAAGAGTCACAAATAACTGTGAATATTTATTTTCGGAGAATTAAGCTTTTACTCCGATATGAATGAAATACTTAAAAGACGTTTGGACGGAACAACACTTCTGTACATAATTTAAACAATTCAAATCAAATTTATACCATAAAACCAAATACGGCTGCAAAAAATATCACTTGCATATTAGTTTAATGTTAACCTTTGCTGCTGTCCTGAATTATACATCAGCAAATCCTGAAGGGCAAATTTACAACTATGACAAAACGATGAAAATTCAACGTGCAGTGCTTAAAAAGCAAACATGATGACACCCGAGCAGTTGTTTTCATTTGTTATTTCTTTAATACGAAAACAAATGTTTAAACATTCAGCTTCAAGACAACGTTCGAAAATCGAGATTGCCAACTAATAAACAGTATGTTGCTTATTTTCAAAATTTAATGAAACAGTATGCACCGTTTGAAATATCTTTTGTGGCAAAAGTATATGACACACAAGTGATGTATTTAATTTTGATCAGGGAAAAGTAACACAACTTTATTTTTAAAACTAGGTCTTAGCTTGTGCAATCCCTCTTGCTTTTTTCTCTGTTGTTACTTAAATAATATAACTCTATAATGCAAAGCATTTAAGAAAATAAGTTAATTTGATGTTTTATTTAACACGATCATCATGTGAGCTTTACGCTTATCAAAGTTTATTAGATATATCATCATGTGAGCTGGACGCTTATCAAAGTTTATTAGATGTATCATCATGTGAGCTAAACGCTTATCAAATTGTATTAGATGTATCATCATGTGAGCTGGACGCTTACCAAAGTTTATTAGATGTATCATCATGTGAGCTAAACGCTTATCAAAGTTTATTAGATGTATCATCATGTGAGGTGAACGCTTATCAAAGGTTATTAGATGTATCATCATGTGAGTTGAACGCTTATCAAAGTGTAGACGTTGTGACATCATGTGTCTAGATGTAAAGCTTGTTGTGAACTTATGTCGTCACATTCCGTTATTACTCGAACATTACTTATTTTGTTATTGTGTCGATGACCTTTAAAACATCGATGCTGCCAACTCTGGCCTATACACTGTGATGCTATAGAATATATCGAATTATAATTATTTTGCTAAAACCAAAAATCGAATTTGGCTGTTTGAACTTCTGAAGACATATTTTACTACTTTGACTCTAAGTTACAGAGACCATACCGAAGGATCACAACACTATTCATGCTACACAGAAGTTGTCGCAAACAAAAAATTAATACAGCTGGGATTTAACCCATTCTTAATTGAATGGACAATGAAGAACATACGTCAATCACCGCAACTCCTTCACCAGTTGTGTAGATGTCTATGCTCGGTACGTTGGACGGCACCTGTAAATGAGTACAAACACAAAGTTTTATTATGTCATTTTAATGAATAACAACATCGTTAAGCAACACGAGACAATGGCTAAATTTCAATACTTCTGTAATCAGTTAGCAATTCATATTCACTTTTTAGAACAGAAAAAGTTCATAAGCTACCATTTATCGGAGTAATCCAAAGTTTTACTATGTACAAATGGCATACCTCGTTTTGTAATGTGGTAATAGAAAATACGAAAAACACGATACGACACGATACGTTTATTATGTTAAAATCTTTACAAGGCTTAGAGCATATACACATGAATACCAATAGTAAGCCAACATAATTCTAATTCTAATTATCTAAACAAAAATAATGCAGCAGCATCTCGTGTCTAGAAATCGATAGCATTATTAAATATGTTAGAGCAGATATATACATCAGCATTTCCATTATTTTGCCAGAATATTTTTAAGCGCAAATGGATAAAGATATTTTGGTTGTATAGAATGAAATCATTTTCGGGCTAGTTTAATGGCTAACAGCAGAACTACAGTTTATAAATAGAACGTCTAGATGCGCTAGGTTTTGACAGACAAACAAAAAGTGTTTCTCAGTCTATATATGATTAATTTTACGACATGTGACCAATTGTAATTTGATCGTTTCGATTTGGGCGTGTTTTTTTATTATAGTGAAGAGTGTTTGCTTCTACGCAAGATTTGAAAGAGTAAAACACAACGTAAACAATGAAACGTCAAATTTTCAAACGAATAAAGCAGGTCACAGAAACAAACTGATTTAAGTATGTCTTATATAATTATTAACCAACATTAAAACCTTACCTCGAAACTATAACTGATATCGTAGGTTGCCGGAGTTATCTGATATTCATGCACGAAATTATTTCCAGTCGTGTTCAGATGCAGTCCGTAGTTGGGAAATGAACTCGGGTCCATTGGAAAACGGGCTGCAAACTCGGACAAAGCTTGAAGCGACACAACAGTGTCCTATCAAAAACAAATACATACATACATGTCGACATGAAAATAGAGCAGGTGTAAAATAGAACTGAAAATGAAAACGGTTCAGGTTATATTTAAAGTAAAATAAAATGCATATAGACAAAATATGTTGGTAATCTGGCAATTATTTGAACGATATCTTACTTGACATATTCGATGAACTAGCCACCAAACTGTAGTAATAAAGGCACGTTTCCATCGATTATCTTGTAAAATTGATCAGTGCATGCAAACAATCGGTCAATACACATGGATGAGTAAATAAGCTTTTTTTGAATTGTTGACATGTCCAATTTGTATAAAGATTTTTTACGCATTGCTAGTTGAACAATAACTGCCGTACTCTATCAGGTGCTTATGATTCGAGTTTGCGATATGCAGCCAAGCGTAATACTGATTTTTCTTTGGTTTGGTTAAAGGTAGCCAAATAATTATTGGTTAGCCAATACTAATTAGATAATTACTTTTGAAAAGAGAATTTATTTTCGTTTTACACCTTTGCTTCCAGTAGTTTTTAGCGTCGTAAATTAATCGAATATATCAATTTTAAAGGTTTATCATGGAATGACATATGATGCAGTTTTTACCGACAATATCATTTTTTTTTTTCAAATTGCTGTACATATTTGATACATTTCATTTTATCAAGTTATTGTAACAACATGCATAATCAACAATGACATTGATTGGGACTTCTATAATTTATTCAAGATTTAGAAAATGTTCCCTAGGTCGGATTTTACCCTGAACTGTTTCAATGTTCGAACGTATTTTAATATCGCTACACCATAGTGACAGGTTTCTAGTGTGGGGCGTTGAACTTTCGTCCTTGTGTCATTAAATAATAGCACATGAATTGTATTGTATGCCTGATGTGTGCTTGTAGTTTCAATGACTTGATACTCTACGAATTCATACATGTTTAATAATATAGAATATAATATAAACACGGGCATGCGATTTCCATTGCTTAAGTTCTTAAACTATTAACGTCTTTAGAGATTTCTAATGGCATGGATACCTGCTTGTTTTACTGATAACATTATTCCGAAAATGTAACATTATTTCAAAAGATAATTAAAACAGTTCAACGTTTGCTCTGAATTACCTGAGTCGATGCAAAACCGCCTGACGGGTTCCTCTGTGACACAAGCCAGTTGACAACCTTACGTCCCTCATTCAGTTTTCCAAGTTCACTATATGTCAGGAGAGCGTAAGATGTTGCTTCAATATCACGTGATGGAGCACGTGACGGTGCCATTCTCGAGTTTGCCCGTTTGTTTACCATCCGCGAATGTTGCCAATATGTTTTGTCTCCTAAATGTAAATGATAAAAAATATATGTGTATTTATAAATATGTTTATGTATTTATATATATTATGTCACTACGTAGTATAGTTTACGGCCAATAACAAATGATTTTGTGAAAGTGATATGTGTATCAACGTTTATAAGGTGCAAAGTTACTCGCAAATGGAATGTACAACAATAAATACAATAAGACACCGTGTTTAATTTGAAAGAAAGATACTGAATACACGATAGTTCTACTGTATGAGACGATAGTTAACCAATGTGAATATTTTAGGTCATTTGATATGTGTGCGTGTTCAGCTATTAAATACACGGTCACAATCTTGTTATCAGTAATAAATAGTTTCCATAAATGCATTTTTAGTAAAAAAATAAATATATATCACTCAAAATATATGTTTGTTATACATGTGTCTGCTTTTAAATACAAGTGTCACTTTAATTGAGATTGCGTACAATCTTAAAGTCAAGTTTAAGAGATTTTGATAATTTTGATTATAATGTGGGCAGAAACACTTTGATAGATTTCAATTCGACTAAAAT
Source organism: Mya arenaria (assembly GCF_026914265.1). Classification (NCBI taxonomy): domain Eukaryota; kingdom Metazoa; phylum Mollusca; class Bivalvia; order Myida; family Myidae; genus Mya; species Mya arenaria. The sequence continues at coordinate 1,998,177 of NC_069137.1, read as the reverse complement.
TTTGCGGAAATTACTACATCCTGTCGGGAAACAAAGACGAATGCAATCATATAAAATCATATTTGTCATTGTGAGATCTAAATATAAAAAGAACATAATCTTTAAATTTGTAGCTCAAGCGTGCAATTTATACAAGACGGACTTATGCTACTGCCATATGTCAAGTCAACATGTATTGTTGTATTATATGAATGGGTAGTAACAATTTTTTCGTGGGATATGTACATTTATTCGACATAGTGATTGCTTATAAACCTACATCGTAAGGGAAACTACAGCGAAAGAAAGCATGAAAACTTACTTGCCTTCGACATATAGAAAAAAAAAATATTCACCTTGGTTAAAAGCTCCAGTTTGTAATTTGTTAAAGCATGACGGACTTATGCTACTGCCAGATTTCGCAATGGCGTAACATAACACCGCAACAGTATACATGTCGTGTGGGCCGTTGATCTGGGCCTCCAAATAATGCATTGCCTTTGTGATTGCATTATTCAAGCGGGAATCCTGCATTTATATAACAGACATGGTATTCATATGATATTATTACACACCTCAAATGCATACAGATTAATAAAAAAATTCACATTAACTCTTTGTGTGATTTCGAAATAAATCTTTTTTTCGACAACGATACTCCTAATGTGATTTTTGTAAAGCCATTACACGATGCTGCCGTACGTGAACACTTCACAAGGGGTAAGACAAAATAATACATACTTTATACATGTCCTTTAAATGTTCGGTATTTAAAATTAAAACATAAAATGTCTCAAGTAAGTATTGCACTTTCGCTAGAATCATTGCCGTATTTATTGTGTTCTTGTCCATCTCCGACTCTCAGGTTTTAAAAAAACTAAAATATGCCATGTCTCGGCACTTAAATATGCCATGTCTCGGCACTTAAATATGCCATGTCTCGGCACTAATTGCCCTCTCTTTTTTATCGACTTACAAAGAGCAGAAAACGTTTTCTTTACCAAAGGCGCTTGCGTTTACGCTTGATTATTTGAAACTAAATAGCAATTTATCGTTTAATATATGTGTATATTAACACTACAAACTTTCAGTTAGTAAAGTATCAAACATATTACACTGGTGCCCGATGCACAAATACGTTCAAAAAGGTTTATTATATATAGCCTTTATGCACTGTGCTGCTTGTGGAGTTTTGTGCTGTTCTTCCATGTTTCTTGTTTGTAACTTTATGTGTTTTGTCTTTGGCGTTTACCCTATGCCATTAAACCGGGTGTTTGGTAAAAAAATTGCTACTGAGCTTGTTTCTGTAGCTTTTCGCATAAATTTTGTAACAATTAACTTCAGAGGTGCAAATCCTAATTTAATTTACTCGTTCATGTTTTTGGACCCACAATTAGTTTTCCCGGTAATGCATTTGAAAACACTTATTTTATCATTATGTTATTTATGATATCAAATTGCAGACAAAAACATGTATAGCATAAAAAGTAGTTTGGAATTAGTGGGGTTCGAAAACAGGCAGGTTATGTAAATAAAGTATAGAAAACAGCCGGCTAGACGTTAATCAAACTATCTTTTTCAAAGACGATATTTCATCGTTCATCGTTTACTTCCACCTGTTTGGATATTTTGTTTTAACACTCCTTATGATTTGCCACACTTTATTTTGTATACTGATTCTGTGTATTCCTCGAATCGCCTTTTTATTTCTTTTGTATTCATGCGTCCTTGCTTATATGTACAATTTAAAAAACGTTCATTAATGTATCTGATGATGTACACTAATATAGCTGGTAATATAGCATATTAACATTTTTTTCCTAATGTCCTTACGTAAAAAACAAGTCTTTTTTAAGTGTTTTCAATTGTATTGGAGCTATTTTACTTACTGCTACTAATTTAAATCCTCTGTTTTCGAGCATCGCGATCAAAATGAACGCTGTGTGAGAAACACCGGTCTGTGTTCCTGACTGAAAAGGTATGTTTCGTAGATGAAACGATAACATGTTCTAGTATAATTCACATCGATGAAATAAGTATTGAACTGAATTCAAAATTTATATTTAATACACATAAACAGATTTCTTAAGGTAAATGCTTCACGGATACGGAAGATCTGATTATTTTGTTTTCACGGTTATATAATAACGGCATTTATATCATTTAAAAAACATACTTGGTCAACCCATCTCATTGACGTCCCAGGTTCTCTGAAGGAGCCGTCTTGATCCTGTTGCCCAAGAAGCCATACCATAGATCTTGACAAAACCTGGTCATCTACTTTGACTATTGAGCGTGCTTGACCAAAACACTTCAGGACGAAAGCAGTTAACCTGAAGCAGCAACCACATGCTATATTATCAGGTATATGAGTGTACATCATCAGATAAACTAATGAACGTTTTTTTGTTTTTGTTTTTTTAATTGTACATATCAGCAAGGACGCTTTAAGGTTTTACCTACTGTCCTATGACCTAATTATAACATAAACATTGGAAATACTAATCATAGTTACGTCTTTGTTTGAAGTAACAAGTTATTAGATAAATTATCTTTGAATTTTCGACTTTTGGGCTTTCACTGTATTTTGTATTTTAAAAACGTTAGAATAAAATGAATATACATACCATGTACTACCAGATAGATCGCTTTTCCCAAAAGCACTGAATGAGCCATCCCGATGCATATTTCTTAGTTCGTTCTGATAACCTTTAAATCAGTAGAAAACATGTAATACCGGCCGTAATATGCTGAACGTAGTGTACCATCTAATCCTCAATGTTACAATTTAGACATGTCATCAATAGTGTCCTTTAACTGTTTACTTTTTGCGAATTTTTTTAGTCTGTGAATATTCTTCGTACTCAGGATACAATAATTTAAACATGAGGCTTGTAATTAATTCACTAGTCAGTACATAGAATTCCTGTGATACTCGCGAAATAAAACATATCCTGTTGATTTTTGTTGGTAAAACAAAAAGACGAACTTGTAAAAAACACACAAAGGTATCGTATGTAGTTCGTATGAGTGCCATTGAGACAACAGTGTTGAAGTCAATCATATACACCACGCATTATATATAAGCATGTATAAATACAACAACGAATAAAAATATACACCCTCTTGCGAACATGATAAACTAACAGTGATGCCGATGAGATTAGGTATAATACCGAATTTCACTTGCTGGACAGCCTTTCCCTCTACCTCCTTCGTAAGCTGTCCAACCGTTTTCAAATATTTAGCAATGTAAACGTCAGGTGCAAAGTCAACCATATTTTGTTCCCCACAACCGTGCGGCATTTTCAGCAACCTCTGTAGACCATCAATACTTGGCTTCATGAAGTTCCCTGATATTGGAAATACTATTTTGTAAAGAAACTGACAGGTCGCATCACGTAGCATACACCAAATGTTATTAATACTATACGTATTGAAAGACACATGGAATGGCCATAATAAGGACTTACATTAAACATGCTTTACACATTTTACAAATTGCAATGAAATTAATTAAGAAATATATAAATTCTATAAAGATATCCGAAAAATTAAAAATAGGCCAGTTCCATGAACCAGTTCATATTATTTCACTAATATCAAATAAGAAGTTGAATATTTTTTTTTTTAATCATTTCAAAGTTTGATATATAAGTTTTTAATTAACACTGGGCACCATTTATCACCTGCGTGTAAAGAAACGGAAATAAATACAAACAACGTATAATGTATGTGCAAAAAGCATGAACACAAGTGCAGTTTATTGTTTATAAAATGACTCTCTGAATGGACAAATGGAATTAGATTTGCTTACCGGTCATCTTAACTGTAACAGTTTTACTGCCCGGGGCCATATGCGGTGGGTCTTGTAGAGACACGCTAAGATGTGAGCTCGATCCATGAGTCAAATTTACGAGTTCCTGAACGTTTTCCCTTTTAATAATCCCGTATGGCTGTGAAACATGGCGTGAACAAACACATCATCAACACACTCATGATAACATATAAACATGTATCCCTCCTCACGAGAGTTCAGTTTTTAAATGTGTATTAAGTGAAAATACCAAATAATACGATATTATATAAAAGACCTTCATTTTGTAATTGTTCATATCAACCAACTAAAACATGGTAATGCTGAGTAAGGTCTAACTTGAAGACAAATCTAGCTTATTTCAATTCCATTTCGAAAGTAATCATTTGGGGCTCGCTATGATATGCTTTACCACTGACGTTAAGGTATAACAATATTTTTTAACTAACACATGGATATCTTAACTATTTATAATAATGTTATTTCCTTGTGTAAGACTCTTTGTGTGTGCATACCGATGATTGGGCAAACAAAATCCGTATAAAAATGCATTTGTTTGATTTATGATGTTGCTTATAAAACACAGCATGAAATTTAACATTAACCTCCTTCGAATTCATTAAATTTTTCATAACAATGATGAGCTAATTTGGTTGGACACCTACCACGACATCCACTTGTTTTTGTACTTGATCAACTGCAGCAGCTCTGAGGAGATCCCCTGCTCTAGCCTCCGCAGTTAGTGTAATGCTGCCAGTTGAAGTTGGAGTAAAGTGCACATAAGTAGATTTACCTTCTCCGGAATTTACCTGGGATATACAGCGTATATAATGTTTTGTGTAATGTTGTTTTTTTCAATGTATTTAAATGTTCTGGTTCTATTTGGGGTGAACACATGTTAAACGAAGTATGTGGTATATGCAAGAAAAACAAATCCCATAAACATATCTGCAACAACTAACAATAACAAAACAAAATTGTTTGCAGTGTTACTCAAGGAATGATCTAAAACATGCAAATAAAATTAGATTTGGACAATGTATACTTGGCGGCCTTTCATGATTAAATCACCCCATACATCTGACATGCATGTTAGGATTTAACCAGGTTCCTGTTACCGCCTCATCAGCATTGGCTGTCAGCGCTTTACGAAGGAAGTTGTTATGCCTAAAGGATAATTTTTAGGCAAGGACCTAGTCAATGGCTAAGGTCTTAATATTTTTAAAGCTTTATATTTTGAATGTAATGCAGGTAATATATGTGTCGACAGCTTTTTAAGTTATTAACGAATAATGTCTTTGAAATGAAAAATAGACTATATATATAATACATGTCAGAAGAGATTTTCATAGATATATTTTTTTTTCTTTAATTAATTAATTAAGTATTGATGCTAAATTATCAATGATTATGTTTTGTAGAACGCTGCTGGACGAGCTGTACACAACAATCTTACTTACCTCTAATTGTAACGAAAGAAGAATTAAACTATCAATTGTGTTTCCTATTGAGTCCACCATTGTTATACTTGCAGCCGGTATAGGATGATTCATGTCGTCCGAATGTTGAATTTGGACAGAGACCTGTACAACACAGAGGTTATTGGAAAGTCACTTCTCAAACTGTTCTAATAATTACAGTTTTATCGGTCAGTCATAAGTTCAAGTCTGAAGAAATTGAATGTAAATATTAATCAATGCGTATGTAAAAAACCACAGAAACAAGTTATGTAGCCAAAAAGTTTAAACATGTACCCCGTTCAATGGAAAAGGGTAAATGCCAAAGACACAGAACAAAAAAAACAATAAATCACAAATAATAAACATGGAATAACAGCACAAATTTCGACCATCTGCATAAAGGCTTACAATACATATGCAGTTTAAAGGGTAATACAATGTATCTGGGGGTTTAATTCGGAATGTAAAACAGCCAAATAGTGACTTCATTGGTAATACACGTAAATTGAGTTACGCGGCGAAATGTTAAAACGTATGAATTTTAAAGGATCTAGAATTTAAATTGTGCTGATGAAAACAACAAAATTGCGATTACAATAGAAAGGAATGCAAACAGATCTAGCGTACCTGTTGCGTACTTGGAAGATAATTGAATACAGTAACTTGCAGAAGGAATTCTTCTCCTTGTACGATTGTTTCTGGGAGGTCCATCGTAATAAAGAAATCGTTTCGTACAGTGATCTGCATTACAATATTGGCCAGGAGTTGGCATTAATATATCATACAAAGTACGCTATATACAAGCATATTATATTAAACGAATAAAATTGGACAGAATCGAGGTATCTCTCTGTCTTTCTTCAAGTTTATTATCATTATGTGGACATTAGTGTAAACAAAGACGTGACCAAGCTATGTAAAGTGATTGTGGAATAAATGTTCTGAAACAATATTGAACAGTAAGTGTAGATTCAATGCCAATAACAGAGATTGGGTTTAAAAACGTTTCATGTCTAATACATATTATATATGTTATCATCATCCTGTCGTTACGATAAGTGTTTGGAAAATAAATCTATACTTTATTCACAACATAAATTTTCTTTTAATTCGTCCGAGATAATTAGAAATCAACTATACGGCTAATGGTGTTAATGTGCTACAAAAGTTATACAGTTTGTATGGCATTTGTACCTTGGGTATATTTTCTGCAATTCCGAAACCGCTCTGGTCATTTGTCGCAAATACTGATGTAATCCATGACGTCATCGAGTCGGGTATCTCACGCCTCAAATGAATTTCACCACTTGTCCTGTTTATATAGTATGTTGTACATAATATAAGGGATATAAGTCAAATAAATCATTTTAATCCTTAATCTCCATCTCCCTACCCTCACCACTATTTCGCTCATTATTCCTCCAATCACCATTCTTTTTAGCATTCATGTATATATCTGCCCCACTCCTCTGCCTTATTAAGTTCATTATGTCTCAATTTCTCCACCCCCTATCCCATTCCTCTCATTATTTCTCCATATTTATATGCCCCTTCCACTTCCTCATTCCTTTCATTAATCATTTCCAACCCTCCTCCATTTCTTTCTTTGCTTCATGAATATCACCCAATTTCCTCCATTTTTTTATTATTATCTCCACATCTTTTCCTCCACACCTCTCGCCCTTCCATTAGATATTTCTCCAACTCTCTATACACTTACAGCCTCGCCGCATTCATTTATTTCTTTCCCCATCCCTCTACCTTCCATTTAACTTGCCTAATATATTTTACTATTTTCGATGATACATCAGATTCATGGGTCATTTAACATCAGGAAATGTTGCTGTAAAATGGTTTACAGTGACCAGTCCGATCTATTAAAATTGTTTATATAACTGATTTGAAAGAATAATTGGTATCGATGTCGTTCTTAAACCATATTTTAATATACCTGACTTGATTACCATATTTCATTATCTGCATACTTGTGAACACGTGCAATATTGCTTCTAATTGATATATAGAATATCAATACACGTACGTGTTTGCGGGCCATAAAAACCAAGAGCTAATAGTTTTGGTCTGTAGAAGTCAACTTAGGGTGACGTTTAATGTTAGCTTTTACTGTATTGAAATTGTTTTAGTGTGTTGAACGTGTAAGTACACTGCTTTTATATTGAATAAATTATAGTCAAAAGTATTGTTAATCCATTTTTAAGCAAATGATTAGTACCACTACAGAATAAATAACAGAGAAAAAAATAGTATGTTGAGGCCTTGCACCCAATATTATTTTGGATATTTTAAAGGATGTATTGTGTAGAAAATATAAAGTGTATGCTTTACATACTAAACTATTTCAAACACGCTGTTTCGACCTAGAAAAGTCGGTAAATATGTTCCAATTTCAGTAAAAATAAAGAACACAAATACAAACTCCGTTAACTTTATATGTAACGTATTTTCATAGATTGCATATTAGTAATTAGTAAGCAATGTCCGTTGAAATGATACCAAAATTTAGGCTTCATTAAGCATCAACATTATACATCACAGCCATACATAAATATCTAAGTTGTACATCGGATACTTAAGCATTTAGACTGAGGGTCTTGTCATTGCGTGCTTCATTTCGTCTGGTACGGACACACAGCGTATATTGATTTAAGAGATTTATTAAAACACATATTATATTACGTTTTAAGCATAAAAGTCAAGTTAATAAAACGATGGTACTCACCCTACTGTGTGTGTTTCCCATATCCAGGTTTCTGGAAACTTACTTCGTAGGACAGTTCCCAAGTTAATATCTAGATGAAATAAAACGTAGCGCGCGTTTGTACTACGATGAGAATTAACAAACTAGTTAATAATGTTAAGCACCTACAATAGTTGTGTTTATATAAAAGAAATGTTTATGCAGTAAAGTCTTCCGCAGTCAAGATTGGAAGTGGCTACATTTTAGCTGGTGGTATACATTTTATTTTTGAAAGGTTTTTACTAGCTCTACTTAGCGCTATCAAAATAACATATTACATTCCATTCTGCAAGGGTGATCCTTTAGAAGCACACTCTATATCTATCATAATATTGTGTTTAAATCAGATTCATGTAGGAATAGAAGATCGAAACAATTGAAAAACAACCGACCCAAATCTTGGGTCGCGGCTACATACAATGTAAATTTAGTGTTCACAATACATTTATATACATAGATAACATCCTTCAACTATCATATATAATTCATTCATTCCAAAGTAGCCTATTTGATAACAAGATGGTGGTTCTGAAACCCGCTGTCTTTCTGGCTCAAGTGCGACTACAATGCAGGTTACATACCACTATTTATCGTGACAGCTGTCACAACACATGGTTATATGGGTACAGCTCTATCTTTGATCCATCGTGTATAACATAAACAACAGGCAGTGTTGCTTATCTATAATTAAACCTACCTTTGCCTTTGATATAAGCTGTAAATAAATCAAAGCTCAAGTAAAAATGATATAGAGGATAATTATTAACACAGTAAACATATTACATTTTTTATATTTTTTCTCCATGCTTGTTTACATTGAAATATAATACTTAAATGACAGTGTTGCAGCGGAAGATGGCGGTATATAAAAACTGTTTGTGAATAGAACTTCTGAGCAATTTATAAATGTACTTTATATACTAAAAAGAGAGTTATGCTAAAAGTTATATTTCTTCAAAATATATTGTACACTTATACTTACTTGTCGGTGCTATATAGAAATAAAACACACATTTTATATAATGATATCAATTTAAAAGTTCAATCAATTTATCCAGTATTAAAGCTGCAATCTCACAGATTTACAGTTTTGAGCTTTGTTATAGTTTTAGTCTGCTGATTTTGGTATCAATACCTTCGTTTCACTCATATAAGATGATAAACAATAGAACAAATCTCAATTGTTTGGAAAACTGCCGAAAAATTTTTTTTTCCGAAAGCTTTAGTAATGATTTTAGCCATACATATCCATTTATTAACGTAAATATCAAACAAACTGCGATCTGATATTTTGTCAGCAGTCTTGTATCACTTATTTTCAGACATATATGCAAATATTGATTCAATCTAAGACAACACAAAACAACAACCATAATACAACCCCTTAGAAGTAAGCACATAATAAATTTGCATATACGCCCTTTATCCAATAGCATTTTCATTGCTTTGTCTCAAAAAATTTCTTCAATGATCAAAAGCATATATTACATCGCAAAATACATCAGTCTGGACTTGTGAACGGTTCTGGCTTTTAAGATCTAAATACAAATAATAAAGTAACGTATTCAATACTTACAGGGCAAAGCTGTAATGCAAATGTAAGGGTATTACTTACAATGACAATGATTATTTTGCATGTTTTCTTTTTCGAGCAATAATTATTAGTAGTATATTAAAGTTCATTAATTTGTATGTATAACGAATAGTGTTTCTTTGTGATAATACAATTATTAAACGTTCCTAAATACCTACTGACTACTGCTGTAATTCAAATATAATGATGCTTTAATTTTCTAATTATAAGTTAGAAAGAACATTGGACAAAAACATATATACGAACTTGTTTATTGGATATAGTATAAATGAGTCCTTTTCATAAAGTATTTCGAATGCTCCTTTTTTCTAGAAATGTGTTAACCCTTTCAAAATGATAAAGACATATTTTTTTGTCATTTTACAGCTAATTCGATGTGACTAGCAATGAACAGCGATGATTCTTGAATTAACGTTGATTTCTCGAAGAGTAAGACAAATCGGAACATACTACTTCCAATGAGTCGAACATGGACACTTATGAACATATGACCGGCTGTTTGGAGGCTCTACCTAAACAATGGAACTTATTCATATGTAGATAATAATGACCGAATGTATACAGCTTCTTTCATTATTGTCGTAAACGTTTACATTTTTCGTATGGGAAGTGGTGTACCAAACCTAGAAACGCGCGATACCGCGAAAATAACCCGATTCCAACATACAAAAAGATATAAAACACACTGATATTAACATTTCCAAATGTAACCATCGAGATTGGTCCATCCTCATTTGTTTCTTACTGAACGATGCTCGACTGCTGTTAGAAATTTACAGTGGAATCAATTACTTTTACGTTTTCATTGATAGTCAACATATACGTGTAAATAATATATATGTGTGAAGTAAATTGACCTTTCTCAACAAATCTAACGTTCATAACTGAAAACAACTTGCCTACAAGTATAACTCTACCCAACTTTCGGTTAACATTGTATGAAATATTTGGCAAAAAGCCTTTTAACAAAATCAAAACCAAGAAAGTATGATTAACCTCTTTTCCAATAAAATTTCCAGACATAATATACATTTCACAAAAGTAATTTTCTATCAGACTTAGTATGTTTTCTTAATAAAGTTTTCCAATAAAACTAAACTTTCGCTAAAAGTAAGCAAAATTCTTTACTTACGGCCTCTCCAATCTACAATAAAACAAGACCAATATAATGATAGTTTGCATTTTCGAATTATATGTCATTTTAGTGGGAAAAATTGTTCTGAGATATGCATAACAAAAGCATTCCACAAAATAACCTGAACTTTGCAAATGACGCAGCTAACTTCACATACATATATTCTGAATTACAATAGATATAAATCACATAATAGCTTCTGTTTAATTTAATCTTGATCTGACTAAGGTTTTTCAGTTGCCCTTTACGAAACAAAACTTGATGGTATTTTATTTTTATGAATATCTAAACGACAGTATCAGCCATTAAGCCCACAAATACTGACCGTAAATGTCATCAGTATTATATAATAACTATTTCTAATTTCTGCACACGACTTAACTGATTTGCCCGTATCCCAGGTTGACGCAAAACGTGATAAATATGTGTCAATGTTGCAAGCCACATTAGAATGACAGGCTTAGTTTCTGAGAAATTACATGTTTGATTGCATTGAAAAACATTTTGGTAACGTTTTGCATAATTGATTCGCTGAAAATCATGAACTGCACTATTAGTTTGAAAACTTTTCAGTAAACGTAGACATAATTTGAAGCAAATACTATCCCCCAAAGTATTGTATTTACCTACACATTTACTAAGATATAAACTGAAAAAGTATATATGTCAGAGTCATGTAGTAGGTCAATTGTGTTTAAAGTGCGATAATGTCAAATATTCACGCGTGCAAAACACGAGTTGTTAGTTAAACATTATGAATCCTTAGTACAACTTTGACACAAACAATTGATTTTTGGCTTTTAGGTGTTTTGAAAGAAAGTGAATTGTAAATAAATCAGATATTAACAAACAATTATCTGTAAATATGCCTGCTCTTAAGTTAAGGTTCTTTAGTTACTGGCCACAACCTAAGCTTATCGAGTTAATTAGCAGTTACAATCCAGTTCAATCGATTAGTTCTTGATTTATGTGTACGACAATATTTTTATATCATTGTTACATGCGACCTTAAACCTTAATTCATTTTTCATGAAAACTAATAACTCATATATTGTAGTCGTTGAATGTTATTATGTTTATTCGATCATTGTCAAATACCATAATGGTCGGATTGGAAATATTCTACCAACCGACTGACTGTCCAATCAACCGACATTTGCAAACGTATGTGCCCCAATAACTTCACAGAGTCATACTAAAAAAGCTTAATCTTACACATATTTAATATAAAAGGTGTCGGCTACATTTTCTGTAATGCTATATTGCTACTTCTACTTACAAGGCGGACCCAAAGCTGAAAAAGATAATGATTATAATTAGGAACTTGTTTTTATTCTAGTATTCCAGAATGTAACATTCTTACAAACATTAAACTCTTAATAGAGACAATATGTGTTTACAACCTGTTAAACATTTTCTAAATTCATGCGACAAAATTATTTTGAATGACTTGATGTGGTGCTTTAAATATAATTGACGATACTGAAATATTCGTTTTATAGTTCAACCACACTCATTTCGAACGATACTTGCAGTTGCTTAGTATAACCACATACTGTATACCCCCACAAAAAACATTCAAAAGTTAAAGTCTTATATTCCGAATGGTCTTTCAACGATAATTATGTAAGGCACTTATTGATTAAAATTTAACTATTTCAAGTATTATATATCTACCAACAAACATATGTTTTAAGACTATAAAATAGGACTATAAAATTGACATAAACATATCAGATAGGCACGATGTCTAACCGTAAGTTCATGTTGTTGTTTTTTTTTCTAGCGAAAAATGCTGATATTAAAGAATACACACATCTTAATATATTGATCAAATGTACATAAATACACACATCATGTGTTACTGTTTGCAAATGCCAAAACATTCACCAAATCCTTTTAAAAAATTAATGCATTAAGTTATCGTATTTTTTTTAAAAAATAGAAGATAAAATAATAGTTTGTCCTGGAAATGTATATGCATGCAAGAGATAAAAAAGAAACACATTCGCGACGCATGTATATTTACTTAAAAGCAATAAATCCTTCGATAAATTGCTGTGGTGTTGATACACGACTATTTATTCGAAGTACCATCAAACAATTGACTGGAATTAAATATCAATATTTATTATGTATTATACAAAAAAGTCATGAATTTATTGAAAACAACAAGGACAAGTCCAATTGTAAAACATGTAAAAATAAACATCGTTCCTCGTCCATTGCCCTAAAAACAATAGACGTAGAAGACAGAAGTAAAACATTGAATAGTTTTAATACAAAGTGTGTCATGATATCAGAAACCGAACTCTTTTCTTATAAAGATTTGAGTTTGAGGTAAAGTACGCTGCCTTGTGACAGTGAGTGTTGTTGTATGATGTGTGTTGTATTGCGACAGAAGAGTTTCTCGTTTGGTGTTGGTTGCGTTGTGAAAGTGAGAGTCTCTCGTTTGTTTTTGGTTGCGTTGTGAAAGTGAGAGTCTCTCGTTTGGTGTTGGTAGTGTTGTGAAAGTGAGAGTCCCTCATTTGGTGTTGGTTGTGTTGTGAAAGTGAGAGTCTCTCGTTTGATGTTGGTTGTGCTGTGACAGTGAGTGTTTTTGTATGATGTGTGTTGCATTGTGAAAGTGAGAGTCTCTCGTTTGGTGTTGGTAGTGTTGTGAAAGTGAGTGAGAGTTCCTCATTTGGTGTTGGTTGTGTTGTGAAAGTGATAGTATTTCCATAGTGTTGGTTGTGCTGTGACAGTGAGTGTTTTTGTATGATGTGTGTTGTATTGCGACAGTGAGGGTCTCTCATTTGGTGTTGGTTGTGTTGTGAAAGTGATAGTATTTCCATAGTGTTGGTTGTGCTGTGACAGTGAGTGTTTTTGTATGATGTGTGTTGTATTGCGACAGTGAGGGTCTCTCATTTGGTGTTGGTTGTGCTGTGACAGTGAGTGTTTTTGAATGATGTGTGCTGTATTGCGACAGTGAAGATCTCTCCTTTGGTGGTGGTTGTGTTGTGAAAGTGAGTGTTTTTGAATGATGTGTGTTGTATTGCGACAGTGAGGGTCTCTCATTTGGTGTTGGTTGTGCTGTGACAGTGAGTGTTTTTGAATGATGTGTGTTGTATTGCGACAGTGAGGGTCTCTCATTTGGTGTTGGTTGTGCTGTGACAGTGAGTGTTTTTGAATGATGTGTGTTGTATTTCGACAGTGAGGATCTCTCGTTTGGTGGTGGTTGTGTTGTGACAGTGAGTGTGTTTGTATGATATGTAATGTATTGCGACAGTGAGTGTCTCTTTTTTGGTGTTGGTAGTGTTGTGACAGTGAGTGTTTTTGTATGATGTTTGTTGTTTTGCGACAGGTAGAACAAATTTGTTGGGTGTTTGCTAAATTGTGATACTGAATGCCTCTTGTTTGATATTTGCTTTTTTTATAATGGGTGTCTCTTGTTTGGTCATTTTGCATTGTGGCAGGGAGTGTATTCTGTTTAGTGATTGTTGTATTGTAGCAGTGTGTTGTTTATATTGTGACAGTCTGTGTATCTAATGTTTTGTTTGTTACATATAACTGTTTGTTTTCTCTCGCAATGTGTTTAGTTTATCTTGACAGAGAGTGTCTCTCGTTTGGTAATTATTTTCTTGTATTCGTGTTTGGTGTATGTGATATTTTGACAGTTGGGGTCTCTCGTTTAGTGTATGTTGTATTGTGACAATGATTGTCTCTCATTTGGTGTCTGTTGTATTGTGACAGTTAGTGTCTCTCGTTTGGTGTTAGCTATATTGTGACAGTTAATGTATCTCGTTTGGTGTTTGTTGTATTGTGACAGTGTGTGTCAAATATCACTCTTATCCTAAGAATTCTTAATAAAGATAAAACACAAAAGATAAATCTTATCAAAGTATGCATTAGCTTGAGGAAACTTATCAATAAAACATATAATAACAAAAAACAAAAAGGTAAACCCCAAGTACTTCAATTATTATAGATCCCAACTCTATCTGCAGACGGAGGGAAACAATTCAGAGCACCTAATGCAACTACATTTCAAAGATACGATACTACGAACAAATAAAGAAAAACATTATTAAAAATAAAAGCGACTAGTATATGCTATTCTCTCCTTCCAAATGATTTCAAAACGTAAAATATTTGAAGAAATTAAGGTCACAGCCAAAACACTCGGAGTCAGTCAACACCTGTCTGCCAAAAACGGTTTTAAAGATAACATGAATTAGCAAATTCTTCATAAAAATCAAAGCACTGAAAGTTTAGTAATGAAAGGATGCTTTATTCAACCCAATATATTGTTTCAGGTATTCATCTTCAAATACAAGAAGGCAAGTGCTTTTCAAAATATTGCCTTTATATCCACGGTTTAAATAAAATTCAAGTAATTCATTAAGACTATCTGCCCAACTGCCTGCTGGAAACATTTTAATTTTACGAATTTCCTTTAAAACATCACCATAAAATTCGGGATGAGCAATTATGTTAACTTGTATTGTGACAATGATTGTCTCTTGTTTTGAATGTTTGTGGTATTGCGACAGTGAGTGTCTGTCTCTTGGTGTATGTTGTAGTTTGACAATGAGTGCCTCTCGTTTAGTGTCTGCTGTACTGTGACAGTGAGTGTCTCTAGTTTGGTGTCTGCTGTACTGTGTCAGTGAGTGCCTCTCGTTTAATGTCTGCTGTACTGTGAATGTGGGTGACGCTTGCTCAGTGTTTGTTGTATTGTGACAGTGAGTGTATCTCATTTGGTGTCTGTTGTATTGTGACAGTTAGTGTCTCTCGTTTGGTGTTAGCTATATTGTGACAGTGAATGTATCTCGTTTGGTGTTTGTTGTATTGTGACAGTGTGCGTCCCGTTTGGTTTTAGATGTATTGTGACAGAGAGCGTCTCTTGCTTTGAATGTTTGTGGTATTGCGACATTGAGTGTCTCTCGTTTGGTGTTTGTTGTATTGTGACAGTGAGTGTCTCTTGTTTCGAATGATTGTGGTATTGCGACAGTGAGTGTCTCTTTTTTGGTGTGTGTTGTATTGTAACAGTGCGTGTCTATTGTTATGGTGTCTGTTGTATTGTGACAGTGAGTGTCTCTCTTTAGGTGTCTGTTGTATTGTAACAGTGCGTGTCTATTGTTATGGTGTCTGTTGTATTGTGACAGTGGGTGTCTCTCTTTTGGTGTCTGTTGTATTGTAACAGTGCGTGTCTATTGTTATGGTGTCTGTTGTATTGTAACAGTGCGTGTCTATTGTTATGGTGTCTTTTGTATTCTGACAGTGAGTGTCTCTTGCTTTTGTGGATGTTATATTGTGACATTGAGTGTCTCTCATTTGGTGTGTGTTGTATTGTGACAGTGAGTGTCTCTCATTTGGTGTGTGTTGTATTGTGACAGTGAGTGTCTCTCATTTGGTGTGTGTTGTATTGTGTCAGTGAGTGTCTCTCATTTGGTGTGTTCTGTATTGTGTACGTTGAGTGTCTCTCATTTGGTGTATGTTGTATTGTGACGGTGAGTGTCTCTCGTTTGGTGTGTGTTGTATTGTGACAGTGAATGTCTATCGTTTGGTGTGTAATGTATTGTGGCAGTGGGTGTCTTACGTTAGGTGTTTGTTGTATTGTGACAGTGGGTGTCTCTCGTTTGGTGTTTGTTGTATTGTGACAGTGAGTGTCTCTCGTTTGGTGTTTGTTGTAGTGTGACAGTTAGTGTCTCTCGTTTGGTGTCTGCTGTATTGTGACAGTGAGCGTCTCTTACTTTTGTGGATGTTATATTGTGACAGTGAGTGTCTCTCGTTTGGTGTTGGTTGTATTGTGACAGTGAGTGTCTCTCGTTTGGTGTGTGTTGTATTGTGACAGTGAGTGTCTCTCATTTGGTGTGTGTTGTATTGTGACAGTGAGTGTCTCTCGTTTGGTGTGTGTTGTATTGTGACAGTGAGTGTCTCTCATTTGGTGTGTGTTGTATTGTGACAGTGAGTGTCTCTCGTTTGGTGTGTGTTGTATTGTGACAGTGAGTGTCTCTCGTTTGGTGTTGGTTGTATTGTGACAGTGAGTGTCTCTCGTTTGGTGTGTGTTGTATTGTGACAGTGAGTGTTTCATGTTTTGGTGTATAATGTATTGTGACAGTTAGTTTTTCTCGTTTAGTGTCTGTTGTACTGTGACAGTGATTGTCTCTAGCTAGGTGTATGTTGTATTGTGACAGTGAGTGTCTCTTTTTTTGTGGATGTTGTATTGTGCCAGTGAGTGTCAATTGTTTGGTGTCTGTTGTATTGCGACAGTGAGTGTCTCTAGTTGAGTGTATGTTGTATTGTGACAGTGAGTGTCTTTCGATTTTTTGTTCTTTTAAATAGTGATCGTGAAAGTATCTCGTGTGTTGCTTTGTGACAGCAAGTGTCTTTCGTTCTTTTTTGGTTTGTGAAAGTGATTGTCTCTCCTCTGGTTTGGGTAGTATTGTGACAGTGTGTCACTCTTGTTAGGTGTTAGTTGTATTGTAAATATGAGTGGCTCTAGTTTTGTGTTAGTTGTGTTTTGACATTGTGTCTCTCTCGTTTGGTAATTATTGTATTGTGTTCTTCTTTGGTGTATGTGGTATTTTGACAGTTGGGGTCCCTCTTGCTGTATATTTTATTGTGGCAGTGGGTGTCTCTTGTTTGGTGTATGTTTTAATGTGACATTGAGTGTCCCTCGTTTGGTTTATGTTGTATTGTGGCAGTGGGTGACACGCGTTGTGTGTATATTGTATTGTGAACGTGTAGGTCGCTCATAATGTGTATGTTTTATTGTGACTGGGCGTGTCTCGTTTGGTGTTTGTTGTATTATGACAGTGGGTGTTTCTCGTTTGGTTGGTTGTATTCTGACAGGTATTGTCTCGGTTTTAATTTAATGGCTTGTGACAGTGGGGTTGGTGTCATTTTGTCTTGATCACTTAACCTTAATATTTATGCGAAAAACTACAGAAACAAGCTCAGTAAAAAACTGTGTAAACATAAACCCGGTTTAATACAGAATTTGTGTTGAGTTTCTTCTAAGCCCCAAACAGTATCGAAAATTTATGTTCCTTTATTATAAATTATATAGGCAATTGAAAATATTAATTTTAATGTACTTACTTGGTAAATATTCATCACCTAAAATATGCACAAACAAATATTTTAACAACAATAATAAATCAATATGAACACAGTGAAATTATTTGATCACTCGATACACAATTTATCTGATATAATTAAATCAGTACGAATATAACAGTAATTATGCCTCGGACTTGCATTTTGGTTTGAACTTAGGCTTAAATAAGCGTATATGTAAACAATAAAACTATCAAATTGATTGATCACGATATGTAAATATTACTGTCGAAGCTACAACAGTTGTTCAATATAGCTTTTGGTCCTCACTCGGTGAAATACATTAAGATCTAACACTTAACCAAAAAACTATACACTGTATAATACTAAAATATCAACATGTAATATGAACTAAGGCGCTGCCTCTACGGGCTTGAAGTGTTATTGCCGGACAGTTTAAGTTTACTTAATGACTAAGTGAAACATACTAGGAGTTAAAGGGAACGGTTTTTTTGTATATGTTAATAAAACGTTTTAAATAACAAGCAGTTATGTTGCTGTTAGCAATTTATTTAGTGTATACGCAAACAATCTTCAATAATAGTGTATACATTATATATAATGCATTACTTTATATTATTTATATGAAGTTTAAAGTTATTCTTCTTAATTAACCTAACTTAAGCTACTATGCATTTGAAATCAAGTACCAAAACGCATTTGAGGAATATGTTACAAACAGAAAATAAATAAAAACAAGAGCTGTCACAGAGTCAGCTCGCTCGACTACTCCGCCGCTTTTCGGTGTATGGGATGAATTTTTTTTGGAGAAACATGCTTTAATCACTGTTATATCAGATTTTAATGCAATAGATGATGTGCTGAGATATTTACATAAATTGAATTGGAAAATATCTGAGGTGGTACGCAAACTTAAACGTAAATTCTAAGTAAAAAGGGGCATAATTCTGTCAAAATGCTCGATACAGTGACCTCCTCCTGTGTACAGGTTGGGAGCATAATGTAAACAAGCGTGCGAAGTTACAAAACAGTATGTCAATGGACTTTGAAAATATTTAGGTGGTACGGAAACTTTAACATAAGTGGTAATTTTGATGCTGACACTCGGGTGACTAGGATAGCTCTCCATAGTCATCGAATAGTCAAGCTAAAAATGATCACATATCAATAATGTTGTATATTACAAGCAGGGGTAATTATGATTTTAACTAGAATTGAATGGGCAAAAAATCTATTTAAATATGATGGTAAAACATGGCAAAACATTTAATCAATTACTAATAATTATGATTGTATATGAACAATATGTAGCCAAGCAGCTCTGGCAAATTGTCTGCAAAATATCTCAGTGAGAATACAGAATATATTCTTATTTGTTTGTTACAAAAACATACACCACACCCCCGCCAAAAAAGTTGCAAAATGATAATTATGAACAAATGTGTTGTTTAGGTTTTAAGGGCAAATACAATTCTGCTTTAAGTACAGAATTATCTTAATGATGCTTTAAATAAACTTTAAAATTATTTGCGTTTGCAACGACAAATCTGACAAGCATCATGTCTAATGATCTAAATTATCTAAATTTCAATTAATGAATATTGTAAACAGCTTTGATAAAATCGGATATTAACCAAAAAACCTGTGACAGTTAAATATGGAGCAACACATGTATTATTTTATAGATCACCAACAATGACCTTTTTGTCTTGCTTTTTGATAAAAAGGTTGTTGTTTTTTACATCTGGTGGGAAATGAAATTTTATGAATAAATTAATGTTAAAATTTTGTAACTTTAAAGGCCCACTATTTTATGACCTCTTATGAGGTATATTCTAAATGAAGCATGCAAATAGTCAAAACCAATTGTTCATATCATGGGACTTTCAAGACCCAGTGTATTAAAGTTTAAACTTATCAAGGTGTAATTACAAACAAATGACTTCTAACCCTCACATAACGTTTAACCCACAGGGTGATCTAAAAAGAAATGATAAATTGCAATTACAATCAACATTCAACAGAGCTGAAAATATATTCTAAATTTAGCACCTATATAGAATATACAATAAAAGTAATCAAGTCAGTGATATTGTTGGAACACACCCAAATAAGCACCCAGTGAAAAACTGTCAGCTGAGCTCACTAAGCACGATTTCACATATTTTTTGAGTGTACCAGCCAATAGAGCAAGACAAAATTTCAGTTCCATAACTATTTATATATAAAAACATTTGAAACAATTAAAATGATTTTATTATATAATTTATACAGAATGACATCATGAGGCTAATAAACTATTCACATATGTTAATATGCACAAATTAAGGCTACAGTTATCTACTATTAATTTATATAGATTTATCTGAAAAAAAATGCTTGCAATATGTACAGTGTCAAATTATGTTGATTAAATCCAGTGTTCTCAAAAGCACAATCAATGTTTTCTGTTCTGACAGCTGGATCTTCAATGTTTAATATATCAGTTCAACAACATACAGTGATCTTGGAATCATTGACAGTTAAAACACCATAACTACTATACACCGAACTGGTGTCTTCTTGAAAATATTATGAATGAAATAAACCGAACAAACTAGCAAAAACTGAAAGTATCTGATTTTAAATGCTAAATATGGCAAAGATTAACGGAACAGAGTTTTGCAATTGTCTATACGTTTCTCAATTATTACATATTTGCTGTAAATGTCACATTTTGTATTATTCACACAAACAAATTTGACAGGAGTGACTAACATCTGCATTCTCTTGAAAGATGGGATTCCGTGCTGCATCCAGTTTTAAATTGTTTGACCACTTCAGGCTGCTGGCACATCAGAATCTGCAAATAACATCAATTCAATGTTTTTAACAGAATAAAACTACTACTGTGAAGGTATACCAGTTAACAATCATTTGAGGCATACACACTTCTTTATGTAATTCGATATAGTCACATATGGTGATAATTAAAGAAGTCCAACTTCAACACAAATTATTTTTTTATGAAACAACGTTTCAGCCATTCGGCGTTCATCAGGTTGTATGTATATAATGAACAGGAAATAACGTCAACATCAAATGACGTCAACGTTGGTATAGCCACATAATGATAGTCATAGTGTAATTTGGCGGATTCAAAGATCAAAACAAAATAGATGAAATATATTATGTTTGAATATTTTGCAATGAGTATTAAACAACTCCAAGGTAATTGACTACAAAGAAGCATTTTGGAGGAGTCAGAAATGCACTTGCTTAGAATCTTTTCTTACTGAGGTGGTATGGAGTTCCATACAGAACTATCTTGAACAGGATATTTGGTCCATAAAGGACCTCGCTAGCATCAGCAACCAGGTGGCTATAAAAAAAGAACAAATACAATTGTGCTTTTACAGAATGTTGAAATGTATTAAGAAGTATTGAGTGATAAGTCAAAAACCTGATATTTATAAAAAGCAAACAAAATAGTTCAATAGAAAATGATATAATCTCATGGCCGTGACCGGAAATAATTTACAATCAGCATGAAACAATGTTATTAAGGAATGAAACAAACAGAAAATATAAACTTAAAAGATTCAAACGCGCTACTGTTTGGATACATTTTCAAAAACAGATTGTGAAATACTAATAATTGAACGCATGATGTCTACTCCAATTTAAGTTCGGCTGGCTGGTCTGTCATCAACCCCATCTCCAACCTCTTGCAAACAATTTAATAATAAGTTATTAAGGAATTGGATTACTAAAAAATGCCAACTATATCTGGTTTATGTAATTACTAAAAATCGTATTTTCAGGACATTCACTAAAGGCTTCGAGTTGTGTTGGTGAACCTGGCATTTATGCACCTGTCAATTGTATCCACGCCCCCCCCCCCAAGGTCCGGGGAATAGCAAGGACTTTGACTTCCGGTCAAGCCAGCCCCGGCTGAAATATCCGCCCTGCGGGAACGAACAAATGGTAAAATCCCTGCCAAATGCCCCTGCACCCCCAGGAATCTTGGTAGGCCCATTCCCCGCTATGTTTTGCGCAATGACAAAACCACCGCATTCATCCGGCACAGCGGGGCCACCTGAAAGGCAACTAGAGCTATCACTGAAGGTGATTAATAACCCCGAACACCGCCCTGAAATTAAATTGCAGTCAACTATTTGGAATTCCAACCTATAAATGGCAACTTTATTTTATGGACTATTGTCAATGAAATTTGCTAAAATGGTGTAATGATTCATGTACACTGAACTCCTCATTGTGCTGTACCATTGTATAAAACTTTATTACATTCCATCCGGTATATTTTATGTTATGCTCCGGACAAGAAATTCCATATAGTAGTTTGCAAGATAATGTCTGGAAAAAAATTACAGCAAAAAACATTAATAAAGGGCAATAACTCTGTAGTTAGCTGAAATTGAATTATGGTTCTTGAATACTGCACTTCCTCACATTGTGCTTTACCATTGTATGAAGTTCCCATGAATTCCATCCAGTACTTTTCAAGTTATACTCCAGACAAAAAATAACAAAGGGCAATAACTAAGTATTAAGCAAGAATAGAGTTATGAATTTTGTGCACTGCACTTCCTCTCATTGTGCTTTACTCTTGTATGAAGTTTCAATAAATTCCATATAGTAGTTTGCAAGTTAATGTCTGGAAAAACAATTTACAGCAAAAAAACACAAATAAAGGGCAACAACTCTGTAATTAGCTAAAGTAGAGTTAAGGTTCTTGAACACTGCTCTTCCTCACAGTTTGCTTTACCATTGTATGAAGTTCCAATGAATTCCATCCAGTACTTTTTAAGTTATACTCCAGACAAAAAAGAAACAAAGGGCAATTACTCAGTAGTAAGCAAGAATAGAGTTATGGTTATTGTACACGGCACTTCCTCTCATTATGCTCTACCATTGTATGAAGTTTAATCAAATTCCATCCAGTAGTTTTTAAGTTATGCTCCGGACAAAGTTGCAACGGACCGAACGACAAACCGACCGACCACAGGGAATAAATATTATTAAAAGTTAGAATAAACAACAACATTATAGTTTTTAACAGTTTTTTTTTCATTGATTTTTTTAATCGAATTATCCCTGACATGAGGAAATAATAACTACAATATTTTTTACTTCTTATATTGATACTTATTGTTCTGGGTGGTGAAAGTTATATTAACAGATTTCCTAAACAAAGATGAAGTTTACAGATGCAACCTCACATTTGACAGTTTAGACATTATTTAGTTTTTGTATTAGATGAAAGAATCAGCTTATTTTTGTAACATTACAAAAACAGATCTCAGGTGTATGAAAATGTCCCTTGAATTACATTTTTCCTAAAACATTATTAAGAAACAGGGCTTTTCTGCCCAATTTGGGAAAAAGACCCTAGACATTTTGGATAATTTTGAGTCATGAAAATGCTGGAATTGGGAAAATTAACTGTTAAAAGAAAAAAGCTGTCTAGTCTCCTGCGAATAAGGAAATGATTTTATATTACTTTAATTCCATTTAATAGAACCAAAATGGCTGAAATATCAATCCTTGTGTGTAAATATCTATTGCAATAAATTAATCATGACAGATAATATTACATACGGATATATCAGAATGTAATGAAAATCAATGATTTCCGAGTACAATTATCAGAACAAAATTACATCACATAATTTATTAGGATGTTGAAAATGAACCAGTACATTTGAAATGACTTTCCAAAAAACATCTTGTATTTTGCTTTGGGAATGGGTCCGAAAGTCGACCCCGTGGGTACTATAGAAAAAGCCCTGAGTAAGTACTACGCTAGCCATGAAACATAATTCCAATGAAACTGTCCAATATGTATCTAAAACTCACATTGGCAGCTAGATGGTTTATGAAAGGGCTAGACTCTAGATGGTCTAAAAATCAGCAAATATATTATTTCCCAGTTCATATCGTGAATATTTAGCATGTAAAAGTGACTTGATAAGAACAGACTCATACACTGACAATATTTTTTAAATTAACAGATATTTATATGTTAATTTAAAAAACACAGTTAATTTCAAATTGGTAAAACACACAAAAAAACGAAAGAATCATTGCGCCATTAGCAAAGGTTTTCACTTTTCCTTTTTTCTTGCAACTGTATAATCTGGTGTCCCTTAAAGTTGCACTCCCAAAGATTTAACGTTTTGGCAACTTTCTTATTTTTGTTTTTAACGAGCCAATTTTTGTGTAAATGCATGGAAACAAGTTATATGAGACTGCTGACAAAAAATTGATCGCAAATGTTTATATCTTCTTTCAAAAAAAAAGATTTTTATTCATTTTTCTTTAACCGTTGTTAACTTTTTAAAGGCATAAAACATAAATGCACCAGTCAAATGTAACCACGCCCCCCCCCCTCAGGTATGGGGAATAGCGGGGACTTTGACTTTCGGTCCAGCCAACCGCGGGTAAAATCTGGAACGAACTGGTGTTAAACCCCTGCCAAATGCCCCCGCACCCCATAGACTCAATATAAGGCCCAATCACCACTAAATTTAGCGATAAGACAAAACCACAACGGTCAACCGGCCCTGCGGGGCCACCTGGAAAGTAAAAACACGGCCCATTTCCCCGGCTATCCCCGGTATACTCTCGGACC
The DNA here is from genome assembly GCF_026914265.1 of Mya arenaria. Classification (NCBI taxonomy): domain Eukaryota; kingdom Metazoa; phylum Mollusca; class Bivalvia; order Myida; family Myidae; genus Mya; species Mya arenaria. The sequence continues at coordinate 1,973,738 of NC_069137.1, read as the reverse complement.
TGGGGAGGGGGGGGGATAAAATCGACTGGTGAATATTTTAAAGGAAATATAAAAATCTGCACCTCTCACCTCTTTTATCAGTAATCTTTTATCATTGGTTTGCAGATATTTACGCAAAAATATGCTCTTTCCAAGGCAAACAAAATAAAATGTAAAAACGGTAATTCTGTGAGAGTGCGGCTTTAAATTCAATCACTGAGAAATTAAAATACATGACATGAATATGTTTATACCTCAACTTGCTAAATTGTCATTATTTATTGTCAGAATTTGAATTTATTCATTGAAGTACAGAAAAATGTACGACAATTGCAGGGCTGGAACCCGGGACCCCTTTGCTAACAGGGCGAGTTCTTCACCAACTGAGCTACTGAGATGCATTCACATTTTCTGACAATCTAAATTAAGAGGATGGTACCATGCCATAACCTATGTGCGATAACTTAAAGAAAGAATAAATAGTGAATTTGTTTTGTTTTAGTGTAAAATCCTGATGTACATGAATTTCACTTACATTTTGGTAATGAAGTTGTTCAAATTGTGTCTCAGCCCTCTTAGCACTGGCATTCAATATTTATTTGAGAGTTGGCTGTAATTTCAAACAGTAAAAAAATATCAATATGTTTGAAACAGTGTAAGATTGTTTTTTATTGTTTATAAATTTCTATAAATCACCACAAAGCATATATAATAAAAATGTTTTGAATTTTGCTATGCCTATGCTTTACTATATTAGAGCGGGCATTGTAAATGTCTTGTTAATTTTACATGAACAAGATCGCTTTTTTAGTGATTTATATAGATTGTGTTTGAAGAAAAAATTGAGAAGAAAATATTTCTCGACCATATTCTATCTCAAGTCAAAACAGCAGTTAGGAAGAATAAATTGCACACTGCAAGAAGAAAAATCACTGAGCTACAAGCATGTTAAAAACTTCTGAAAAATATTGCAAAAAACACCACTTTTTTGTGCTGAATTGATTACCCCGCATTTTCTGATTATATGCAAAAAAGGTATTATAAACACTGCTTGTCGTGAGGGGAAACCCCTCCCGAACCCGCCCCATTTAAATAATTAATTACTTAAATGTCCTTTTTAACGTTGTAGGAAAGAGTTTGTCTAAAACTGACTTGCATGCTTATACATGCCTTCTGCTAAATAATTTTGAAAAGAGGTTAACTTAAAGGAATTCTATGCGGAAATATGTGCCAGTTTAAGCGAGACATGTCAATACATTTCATCTCGCCTAAAGGTATCCTTCTAAAAACCTTGGTAAAAAAATCACCAGTAAGACGCTGTACCTATAGTGTTATCATGTAATTTTGCCAAAAAGAAACGCTGCCTTTTATGCTAAAATCTCCCCCGGGATCATAATCTATAATACTCACATTATTTTGCTTGTTAAAACCAGGTCAAACATGCCAAATTTGATGGTTGTCGAGAGGGGAAACCCCTCCCGAACCCTCCCCTGAAATACAAAGTATGAATTACTAAACTTTGATTTCATTATTTGTGCTGAAGTGGTTTTCTGTAATTTCATTCATACATCTTTATCGCTTATAGTATTTGCGAGTCATCTGCCCCACTCTGCCATGACAAAAATATTAATTTTTATTTTATCATCTGTGAGACAGCCCCTTTAATGGGCGGACGAGTCTAGCCTGTGTGACTAGCTGCCCGTTTAACTCAGTTGGAAATAGCGCCGTGCTAGTGTTCCTGCGGTCGTGAGTCTGAGCCTCACACCAGGCACACTTTTCTTCTCAGGTTTACCATAATCATGCACAATGATTTTTAATGAAAAACAAATGGTTTTTTTTTTTAGATTTAGTTTTCACTACTTAGCGATGAAAAAGTCGATTGAAGGACCAACAATCTAAAATATTGAAAAAAATCAACTTCTATGTAGTTTTGAGGTTCAATATTTAACAAGCATGACTCAAATATGCGATGCAACATAAAAAGCTGTAATTAGGAGTTGAACAATTTTTATGAAAGAATATTTGATTAGATTTATATTCAAAAAGCATTTACGCTGTCTCGGAAATGTCGTAAAGCAAACATAATATGTTAGAGAGTCAAATTTATCGGGACTTCCCAATCAACAATGCATTGTGGATTTGTGTTGATTGGAGCTATTTTTAAAAAGATTTGTGCATATTTGTAACCCAGAAATGAATTATATTTCTGAATAACATTCTTATTTGACAAATATTATAAGGATCAAGACATTGTTGGATAAGTATTCTGTGGCATTTGGACATAATGACGAAGTACTTATGTCGACAGACATTTTAATAATAATGTGAATGCTTTTTGATCCATAACCTGTTTAAGTCTTTTTGTAAAATTTGCTCAACTCCTAAATAACCCCAAACATGTCGCCAAGAATAAATGTTTCAATCCCAAAATAGATCGTTCCTCAAATCTAAATAAAACAAGCATTTTAAACGTTTTAGTTTTAGACCTTCCCCACCTACTTTGATATTGATGTGGATACCGTTTGCATCACTTTACTTTGAGCAATTGTATTTACAATAACAAGTATAACTCTAAGTTCAACTCACCGTGAAAGCAACGTTAAATCCGTGTTATTGCATCATGATGAAAAGGTTTAATATGTATATGCAAATCATTGTTTACTTAAATTGTCGTAAAATGCGCATAAATACATTTAACATAATTATTTAGATATATACGGTTTGGACGGTAATTTTTAAGATGTGGGGTAAAAAAAAACAATTGTTATGACAAACCCTGTTCGTTTTGTATTATTATTGTAGAGTTATTATACATAATTTCCGGTCAAAATAAGTACTCTTTAGACGTGTAATCATAATATCTGTTCTCCACTCCTTTTATGGAAGTGCCGAAGGTGGATTGTTCATGTACATCGGGTATTTCCGTATTGATTTTCATTGGTAAACGGATGTCAAAACCCGCCCTAAACATTTACAATTTGCTTACCGGCGTGCACGCGCTTTATATGAACAATGTAACACGAGTTTTTCTGGTTCACATTTTCATGGTTGAGTGGTGCCCAAATTTGTTAATGCCTATCACTCCGGCAAAAAGAAGTAGTCCCTTGCATACACGTACAAACCGTAAGAGGGCTTGTACGCGTTTGTCTTCAAGCCCGTATAAAATGTATCTGTTCATCCCCTGTTTTTAGTGTTATTTTCCCAACATTATTCAAACATATTGGGGTAGTGCGGTAAGCAGAGCGGCTACCGCGTCCCTTCTCCCCAATGCGACCCAGGTTCAGTTTCTGGCACGGGGACATGTTGGTTTAGTTGGCGATCATTTAGACAGACAAGAGTTTTTCACCCCGAAACACAATACTACATTTTTGCGCAACATCGTGCCAAGAACAGTGACTTGAGCAACACTTGTCAAGAAACTCCATTTGTTTGCTAATCCAAGGATCATAACTCTGGTTTTTCTAAGTGCTTCGGGAAACGAAACCCGAGGTTCACTATTTCACCACATTATTACTATTTCCCTAATGCAAGAGCAAATGTATATGCACCCCCCCCCCCCCATTTCCGTTTCGAATAAACAAAGAAAATGAAAGTTTTTTGACGGCCAATGAATACATCAGAATAACAACATCAATACTTAGATATTGAAAGACAAAACAAAACAGATAACAACAATAAACTGAAAGTATTAGGGTCAGCTAGCATGTTTAATAGTTATGTTATTAATTAAAATAATTGCTTGTCATTATAGCTTTCGTTTAATTTTATCATATATTAACTCATCTTTGGAATTTGTTTTTGAATTAAATAGTTTGCTGCAAAATCATCGACATGCGATTTGGGTATGTGTTATTATCCTTAGATAAACTCATTACATACAGTAATACACAAATCTTGCTTTTTCGTATGTAGCATTAACATTGCTTACAAATAGTAATATGGTTCTAATATATTTAAAACAAAAACACCTTCAGTTTTATTGCACTTTCAAACCTTAGGCAAAATAATTGTTTGGTACTAGTTCTAGTGTTTGTTCTTCATTTCAAAGCCGAAAGAAGATACCTTCTCCAAATAAGTGTACTATGTTTGTTCTTAAGTAAATATAATACAATTATGTAACTCACATTCATTTACGGTCAATCGATTGAACAAAAGCAAATCATTAGCATTCCTTCTTTCAAACAATGTCCCGTCTGTAAACAGTATCAATCCTGTTTGCTGAAATTAAAATAAATTATTCAAATTTCATCAGTTCAAAGCTATTGTTTTATTATAATAACAATAAAGATAGTTCTATCAAAGTCTGTTTTGTTACGATATAATTTAGTGACCTAATATGGGAAAAGTTTGATCTCCACGTGACTAGTTCTGGACCAATGGCGTTGCGTCATTTCTGTTGATAGCTCTACGGCAAGTCAAATATGGTACTAGTGAAACTTACATTTGAATTTGTTTTATATGGAAGAACAGTGCAAAACAACCGGTAAATAACGGCGTATGACGACGAATATTTTATGTTTATTATATACGTTTAATAAATCGGCACGCATTACATATCGTAACATTTATTTCTTCGTAATTCAACTCGACTGAGGTCACGCCATTCCATGTAATATCGCGCTGTGTTAAAATGTTATCAAAAAGAAGAAGAAAACAAGTGCGTTCTTAAAATACAATTTCTCATGACAACATTTGTCTTACATATGATTTAATCCAGACAGTAGATAATAATATGGTTATAACTTTTTGACCCGGGATATTATATATTTGACCTTTGCTAATACCTTATGAAATCCGAATCTACCAAAATCCAATCCAGTATCAAACCAAAATATTACTAACTATATTGTATTAAGCAGTGAGTGTTAGTATTAAGAAAAGTTAAATAAAGAAAATGTGAATTCAACAACATGGCCATTACCATATAACCGTCATCAGTATCGCCGTACAAGCCATACTCGCGTCTGTCTCTATCAACCTGCGGAGATAAAATGAAATATGTTTTACATATAACATATGATATATTCACTTGTGTACAAAGACCTCGCACATCAAAATCAAATATTTCCGAATGTTTATTTTCTTATTTAAAGACATTATGATCATATCGAATGGCTAAATGGGTGACAGTATTTCTTACGAGGACACTGAATATATATCATGTTGTACCTGTTAAAAGGTTAAATAAGTTATCACATCTGTCACAGAATATCAATGCCAATATTAATGCCGAAACTATTTATAACATAAACCTACATGCACATTTTGACAGTTTCGAGGTAAAAATATCTGTTTCATACATTTGACGAACCATTTGATTTCCGAAAATAACAAAACGATTGTTTGGATTTTGCTCGGAATGTACACATGATTAATCAATACAATGAATTATTTAAATGGTCAGTCTAACATTGGACCAAACGGCCATCGACACAGCAAAACATATATCATATTCCTTTGAGTTCTCTAATGTATGGAGATCATGACTTAAATGTGTTTATTTTCGCTTTGATTGTTAGTTTTCCTTTCATATTCATACTGGTTTGCGAATAAAACGGCAACCAACTTTAAGTTTTTTTCCCGTTTGGTTCCTAGTATTTTTATCACCAGCTTCCTTGTTTGAATTTAAACGGAAACCAATCTATTTCCGGAATTAAAATGGCTGTTTGCTGTCAAAGTACAGACGACAATGGAAACAATGTAAACAATGTAAATAAAAACTGGGAACCAATGTATTTACATTTCCGGAATTAAAATGGCTGTTTGCTGTCAAAGTACAGACGACAATGAAAACAATGTAAACAATGTAAATAAAAACTGGGAACCAATCTATTTACATTTCCGGAACTAAAATGGCTGTTTGCTGTCAAAGTTCAGACAACAATGTAAACAATGTAAATAAGAAATATCGATTGCCATATCATAAAATACTTGTTGACTAGCAAACAAATATGATCAGATATTCACGGTGTATAATAGTTAAACTCTTTGAGTTATATATCCAAACAAGTATAAATTTTGGCATATCTCTAAATCATATATGGTTGATTATGCTGTTACATTCCAGATAAGTTTTTAGTATTCAGGGACTTGAGTGTCAAGCTGCGAATTGTGCTGTTCAACTGTTACATTCCATGATAATTAATAAGTCAATTTGTATTGTCATTAAAAACAAAGTGTCGACTTACATGTTCTCTTCTCCACCCAAGATTAGAAGACGTGTTGTGAGATACTTTAAGAACTTCGTCGATAATCTAAAATACATATCAAATAATAGGAAATCCCGTATGTTACTCTTACATGCATTTAGAATGTGTCACCTTCTGTAGATATGTTGAACATACTTTTGAACAGAGGTAACTAGTAAGTGAATATGTCTAAGTATAATACAGGAGGTTGATAAGAAGTGTTCAAGAGGCTTAATACAGACATAAATTTATTTATATGTTCGTAAATATAAACAAATGTAGTCGAATCGGAGAGTTGAACGTAAAGTTATACATCTCACCTAAGCAACTATGATCTCCCGATATATGTTTCTTTAACATTTTTTTCACGGTCTAATTTGTTTACAAATTGTAAATCAAATTAGAAATCAAGTTAAATTATTTCCATCAAATCATAAAACCCACAGGTACAAGCTCATTGGCCAAATCGTAAACCAATACCATGTTTATTGTATGTCCTGTTCTCGTATTTGTTTCTTGGTCTTGACTTTCCTGTTCTCGTATTGGTTTTGCACTGTCCTGACAGACTGACCAATGTTTAACGTAAATGCCTACTAAATTCAGACCCTTTGCCCCTTTTGACTTGCTTTGTTTTAATACATTTCGTACTACCCTGCTTTAACGTATAATTTTAATTTAAAAAAAGTCAATAACGAAATGTCCTAAAACATATGAAAACGACTCTGGCTTTATTTTATTTTCCATCTAAAATCTCAATTTTGATATGATGAAGTACTGTCTTCTAGTATACCTCATTTGCGTAAATGTCATTGTCTGATCCAAGCAAGCGATTCTGTTCGTCCTCAACTAATATATAAACAGTCGATCCGTGATCTGCTTTCACTTTCATGTCGACTGTTTGCCGTGGCGTGGTCAGTGTTGTGTTAAATTTAACGTCCACCTGAGTGAATACAGAAGGAAATAATTAATTGAAAGATAACAAGAAAAAGACGGAGATAGGTATAAATAAGTGTAAACATTGTAACTTTATCTGGGAAATGTATTTACAATTTGATTCTTGTTGTTTTTGACAAATTTACATGACGCCGAGATTTGATATTAGTAATCACCTATAGGAATACATTCCTTAACAAATGTGAACACACAGAAGCATACACTGCCTTTAATCGCATACTTATACCTTATTAATAAAGGGCTTCCCTTGGATTTGGATCACTACATTGTCCGATAGAATGTGTCCTGACTGTGTTATGTGTGACACCATGAGGAACAACCGGGGAAACATGTCTTCTGATATCGGAACATTAAGACCTATTATCCTTGAATTGCTGGCAGGTGCTTGAATAAGTCGTATCATCTTTTCACGTGAGTAGAACTAAAGCAAAATAATATATAAATACATGTGTATATTCAACGGACATCTCAGCCCTCTAAGTTTAAGATAGCAGTGTTAATGTATATTGTTTTCATGATGTCGTCCCTTTTTAATTTTGCATTTTACAAAATTTCTGAAATAGTGAAAGAATCGCATTGCATGAGATATACATATTTTTAGAGATTTTTATTAGCAATTTTGTTTTGCATTCAGGAATTATTGTCCAATAAATAAGCGCGCTTGTGATTGAATATACTAGGAATTTATTCTTACACGGGTAATGTTTACAATTAACTTGTCTCAAAGCTCGTGTAAAACTATAATTTAATATTCCAACATATTTTTCTTTTTCGAAAATGCGAAATTTCGGCATTAATGTCGCTTTATGTTCATATACATTATACATTTTGACTCAATTTTCTAACTATGCACTGTTAACATGAACATTGGTTGGCATAAGCTTATGATTGCAAATTTTGCAAATTATAAAAAACAAAATTGAAATATCATAAGGCATTCGTTAAAACGTAATGTATATTATAATATCCTTACTTTACATTGACAAATGCAATACATTATACACAATGTTTTGAATAATTACACTACACATCGAACCTCGCTTTATTACAATTGAGCATTGAAACAAGAGTTACCTCCATTGTGACATTTCCAACCAAGGCTTCTGTCGACTCAACACGCAGATCAATTATATCTCCAACCTTGAATTATTTAAAAGTGTATGAAAACAACAGTACAATAGCTTACATAACATCAGCGACAAGATTAAACAAGCTTTAATTATAAAACAACTAGTAAGATTGGAGAAAACATAAACATACCATAACATCAGGTGTGTTTGTCCAAACCCGAAGAAGCGGAAATGAATTCCTTGAAAACGAGTACAAGTTTTTGTACATGCTTGCTTTTGTGTATTGATCGGTCACCTGTCGAATTAAATTATGCATACATCAATTGAATGATAAAATGAACAGAAGGGTTGACATCCATTTTCTTAAACAATCTTAGCTTTAACATCTATAGAAGTAGAACAATTCATAATACCAAAAAAATATAAATATAACTATGCAATCGATATATTTATTTCGCCTTATGATATGCCTTTATATACCAGATATTATTTGATATGTAACAAATAAATAAACCAATAATAGACCAACTATATATTTCCTCCGTAATAAGTGCACTTTTCGGAACAAATGACATAATAAATCAAGCACGGATTGAAAAAAAAAAAACATTTGCAAAGAGAATATTATAGGAAATACCGAAAATGTATACTATCATGTATCCAGTTCTGTAATAAGCCAAAATCGACACACTTACTAAAAGTTCGATTTTTTCAATAGGCCCTGGTGGTACCAAGAATGTGATCACAGCGAACCCAGAAGTGTCGTATGAAGCGTTGCCATTCAGATGAGTATAAGTCACGTTTAAGGTTTCTTTTAGAAATGATCCAGCAGGACAAGTCATTTTAACAACTCGATGAAATGTTGCTGCGTATCTAAATTCTCCTGATATATTAGGAGCGTCATCGTGGTTAGTCAGGCGTACCTGAAAACAAACACATCGAGATGTGTAGTAAAGGTTGGGGATAAGTCATAATTACGATTTTGATACTAAATTTAGGATCAAGGCACTGGTATTACAGATAGCATATACAGCGATGTTTCAATACTAAAATATGTAAATTAATAAAAACTCACGATCGTTGAATAAGTTAGACCTGGTAAAAATCCTTCCCTATCGATTATTTGTTTGATTTTCCATTTATCTTGTTTCTGTACATCGATTTTCAAATCTTTTTCTTCAGCCATTGTAAGTGCAGTTGCATTGTCTGTTACCAAAGCTCGAATTTTTATGTTCCATTGTAGACGGATATTTCGTTCTAGGTCATGCATGTTAATAATAAAATGTGTTGTTCCTCTTATCTAAAATTATAGAATAAATTACTTTTTCATCATCATCATCATCATCATCATCATCATCATCATCATCATCGTCGTCGTCGTCGTCGTCGTCGTCGTCGTCGTCATAATCATCATCATCATCATCATAATCATCATCATCATCATTACCGAGCTACAATACAGTTTGACGGAAAGGGAACATGAAATAAATATTGTTTACGCATTATAACAGTAATGCTAAAGATTCAGCAATAAACAGGAATAGAAAAATACACCACGTAGAAACCCTGGATAAAGTGTATTCAATAAAATATGTTTTTATTTTTTTATTTTTTTTATTTAACCCAATAAATCACCTTTGCCACTTTCATTCCGTCAATGTATTGCTCTGAAATTGATTGCAAACGCTCATAGCTAATACGTTTCTTGTAAAAGAAAAACAAAAAGATCGATGACTTATTTTGCTACGAAAAATTTGGGCAGATACATATGTTCAAATCAAATGCCATTAATGGGCTAATAAGAGAACTACTTGAAATACATATTTTATGTTTCCCTTACAATGCTTCAAACTTCACTATTTTGTAACAACTCGGTTGTTGTATATTTTTGGATCGATAAAATGTATATATTTAAATTCATTTTCTGATCTTTTTTATCATAATCAAGCTTTCATTGAATACTGAAAAAATAAATCATGGTTGTGGACTCATCGACAAACACGGACTTATCCTATCTAACCTCCTGTTCAAAATCCATATTGAATCGCTGGTAGTCCGCGTCATATATCTGAATGATGCAAGTGCCGATAACGTCTTTATTAAACGTATATCTGTAAAATAGTCTCATATTTATACAAATATATATATATTCTGAGACAAGAATGCATTATAACCTTTCTATCAAATATTTTAACTTCCTATTCCCCGAATAAATAGAAATGAATATAGTTTTAACATTAAATAATTTACAAGGAGTGTGGAGAATATTGTGCTAACATATACTAAGCCACTCTCGTTGGCACGATGTTGCGCGAGAGTGTGGTCTTGTATTGTCGGGGTAACCGGAGTACCCGAAGGTAACCTTTGGTCCGGCTTGTTGACCACTCGCTAAACATGTGCCCAGGCCGGGAATCGAACCCGAGTCTCCTTGGTGAAAAGAAAGTGCGCCAGCCACCGCGCTAACTGGACAACCAGCTAACATATTATGAATGTAGTGCAGACGCATTGTAACACTGTTGTACTAGGCACAATATGAATACATTTAAACCAGAAAAACAGTATGTATAATACACACAAGCGAATAATTAAACAAAACCGGTAATATTGACAAACAAATTCTTAAATAGTAGATTTAAAGCAGACACACTAGTTGTGTTAACTATTATTGTGATACAGATTGACGACTGTTCATATTTAGCAATCCATGTAATACAACAATCAAGCAAACAGACGAATCATAAAAAAATACATGCAATACCAAAACAACGACTTAAAAACAGTGCTATGACTACGGACGAACAACTTTATAAACAATACTGTGAAATCATTAATGTTCGTGGGCATGAAATTTCGTGGTTTGCCGAAAAAAAACACAATTTCGTGGGTACTTAAATTCGTGGATTTTCATTTTTGAAAAAAAAAATCGAAGATGCGATCGTCCTAGATCGTCTGCATAATATCCACGCGCTGGCCCGTGATTTCCGTCTTCTACGTCACTCGGTTTATGACACTCGCTAATGTGGTACGACATGCCGATTAGTGCATATACCCATGTCACTTATCGATTTAATTGGTAATAAAGGTAATAAAAGAAGATGTACCCTGATCATAAATACAGATAGGGGAAGCCATTTAATGCTAATTAAGAATTTTGCAAACTGTGAAAACACCGAAAAGGTGCGTATATTGTCACGTTCGGTGCTTAGTAACCTTCAATGTACTAGTAATCGATTAATTATATCATTAAATAAAAAAAATCGAGTACAGACACTCATCACGCACATCTTGTAAACTCGGAGATTTTTATTAACAGCACACGTGCTTATAACTGTCATTTGCTGCATAAAACACATTTAATTGATTTGGTTCATTATTTGTTAAAGGCAGTTATAATATATTAACAGAATAATGATCGTAAGTTATACAGTGAGACAGGTTCTAACACACTATACTGCGACCTCTGTAAATAATATACTAGTGTATGTACGTAACAAGGCAATTGAAAAAATGAATAAAGGGTTTATATTTCGTGGGATCTTGAATTCGTGGATCACCTAACCAACGAAAACCACGAACATTAATGCCCCACGAACATTAATGATTTCACAGTAATTGGACTACAGACAAATGACTTTGTTAAAAATGGTTTATACAGGCAGAGGATTTATACAAGTTAAAAAAACTAGAGAATATGTAAATCAGTCGAACAATATCGATTTATGCTAACATATTTTCGAAACACTTTTCAATTTTGTAAGAGTACATACTGGATGACTGATATCTTATAAAGTGCATGTAGGCAAATCCTCACATTGATATTCAGTATTTAAAGCATGTAATTATGACATATAGTGGGCGTAATTGCAAGTCCCCGCTCTTTCTCTTTTGAGCTAGCGAATAATTTGTAATGGGACTTACAGAAGATTTGGCTTATATCATTTGTGAAATATTGATAAATTGAAAATGTTAATGTCCGGTTGAAATATGTCCGGAATTTCCATCAATATTCTGTCACGTGGTACTAATTACCTTGCTTTCACTGAAATAGTTATGCTCTGATCTGTTGATTTCATGTTTTGCGGCAAAGTCAGTTCAACACTAAAGATCGGCAAAACTGAAAGTAACAAAATTAAAATGCATATAGGGCCTTAGTTTGCTTACTAGTTAAATGATACGAAGGACAGGTCATTTCTAAAACCAAAATTGCAGTTATAAGAATTCTTGTCGTTAACAAGAGTAGATTTCAAGTCTTTCTTTGAATATAAACGGAGGGAATGATGTGTCAATTCCCGTTCAATACGCTTAATGTCATATGTTTGTAGCCAGAGCATGGCTAATGCTTCATACTTAAATATGTAAACTAAGGAAGGTGTCAATTAAAAACCAATAGACAAACTTTCCTATTGGATAATCTCTAGGAACATTAAGCATTAAACTGAGCTGATGCAACAAACCAAATAAATTAACTCCGTGTCTTCTGATGCAGATAAAACCATATAGTCATGTATACATCAAGAAAGGTATTTACAAAAACAAAATGTGGCAAGACTTCTAGCTGATACATATATCAAATATTTTAGTCATACATTGACAATTACTAAGGTTTACAATAATCGTGATTTAAAAAACAATGTTATTATTAACTACGAGGGCCATGGTGTTCCCGAAACCTGAAACTCCCAATAAAATTTATATAAAGTCAGTTAAAGAAAGTTTCCGGTCAAGATTCAAAGAAATAGTTTTAAGGGGAGACATTAACAATCACGTTTGATGACAAAGACGCGCGATGAACGATGATAAAACTGGAAACGATATCTCAACAGGAGCTCACAAAAATTGGTAAGATTTTATTTCAACGTTTTAAACCAAATGTCTTGAAATTAAAAGTGGCGTAATCTATCATTTTTATGTAATCCCACGGGACTATCTTTCATTTCATAGACGTGTTTGCAATATATCGGATATATTTAATAAAACACGTTAAAACACAAATGTTACTCGTAACCAAATCATACATATATGAATTGAAGGTAAATGTGTCACTTAATTTAGCCTTTAATCTTTGCATTGTCATATTCATTAATAATCGATTGATAGCAACGGCTTAACAGGAGCGTAAACAACTTACTGTAGTCGAAGACCTTAAACTGCTTCGAAACGGTTGTTTGCTAGAAAAGTATACATAACCAATAAATCAACATAAGATAAATGAGAAGCATATATACAGTTTACTTTAACAAAACCAGTAGCAAGTGATATTTTTTACAAGATCGAATAATTTAAATCATTAAACCCTGACACTGATTTTTTCCTTACTGGTCTTATTTTGAATTACGTTTGCATATTGATAACAATATACTTCTTAGATACATGCATACTTACACATATATTCATATGACGTCATTTATTGAATCGTTATATTAATTCCAAGTTATTTATATGTTAAGATACATTACCTGAACATGAACCTTTATTTTCCAATCGCCGAAAACAGGTTCCCTGCTTAAATCAAGGGCTCCGCCAATCACACCGTCTGTTATTGCCGTCGGCCCTCTTGACTCTATTCTGTTTCCATTGCCATCCTTAACAACAATCATTGACTATAACGTCAATTTGGAAGTTTTCGCTTAACGTTTAATGCTGAATTTGTTTGCAAAACAAACAAAGAAACTAACCGAATAAAACATTGCAATCATTTATGTTAATGACCTTCTATATTAGAATCAGGATTATGAGAACCCTCCAGGGAATATGAAAATGAGATATATTTTGCTTCGTAGATACCTGTCTGAACCAATGAGACACTGTCTATTTAAAGGACACAATTCTTTATTTTGGTGGTCAGTAACCGCTCTTTCAGCGTAGAAATATAGCTTGCTAACTGTATATTTTTAACACTGGCAGCTGAAGAAATGTATGTACAATTTACATAACCTTTATGAGGATGCCAGTATACAGTATTAAAATATGGATTTGTCCGTTTAAGCTTTGTCCAATATAAGCGGGTAAATAAACAAATTATTTATTGTAGAAATAATGTATTTTCATAGAAATTGCTCATAAGAGTACTGAAATACATGCAGTTTAATTGCAGATATGTATGTAACACACCCGTGAAATTGTGATTTAATAAGCTTTAAAGAGACAAAGATATCTATTTAATAAGATGTATAGTTTGTTGTTCTGAAATGTGCTGCATACATATTAGTTCTACGATGGTTCGCTGTGTTAAAAAGGGGGATCAATACCGCCCGCAGGACATTTATCGTTCTGGGTGGGCCTGGTGGACCTGGAGGACATGTGTTGCATCAACACAGGTAAACATTGGTGCTGTATGAGTTTTGTCATCCTTCGGCACAACAGCTTATCATAACATGATATCCTGGGCAAATCAGCTATAAAAATCACGTACTCATGAATTATTAATAAGATGAAATCTAGCGGCTTTATTGGTCGCATGAGGCACACCTCATGCAGTGCAGTTTTGGCATAGAAGTTACGGATGTAATCTCAGTTCTAAATAATCCAGTGGGATCACTGCTTATAAACCGTTTTAGGCAGGATATTGACTATAGCTCTTCAAAAATAGATGATTTCCTTTTTGTTATCGGCTATTTTATTGGTCGGAAAATGCTTTTGAATATCTAAGATCTAGTTTCTCTAGCCAATTTGACTAGGGTATCATAAAGGTTATGATACACTGGGGTGCCGAGGATGGAGGTTTGGTACAGGAAATGCCGATGTACCATTTCCCCGATAGCTTATGGTCCTGGCATTTCAGAAGGGAATGGCCATCATATTCTGACTGTTTAAAATTGAAGAAGATCTAAGCACGATGCATATTTTCAATTGCTGACACCATACGAACAGGCCAAGTTGATATCCTAGAGAAATATCTGATAAGCTTACTGCGGAGGAACTCTGGGTTTATTACTTTGGCTCCCAGCGACGCACAAATAACACATAATAAAGATAGTAAAGATCAGCAGGCAAAGCCGGTCATTGCAAAGAGGACAGGTGCAAACAAAGTTTTATATGCCATTTTCCTCAGCCGTAGTGGCCCAATAGTACAATTTTTTGCAAAGAACTTAGAACCATCACATACAAGTTTTACAAAAATAAACAAGTACAGCTTTTTGCATAAATATTGAGAGGCATAGAGTTTAGTATTGACTCTAATTCTGGCAACACTTAAAACATTCTACTTTCTTAGATCAAGTTTAGGATTTCCAAGATAATCGGTGGGGGAAATCTTCAATGGGTTGACAAGAAGAAATTCCCGATTGATTGAACTTTTTTTATAATCGAATATAAGTGACGTTTTTCTCTATATTAAATTTTCCTGTGTCCGGGAGAAGTCACTCAGATTCGTCCAATATACCTTAAAGAATAACTTTAAAATAAAACTGCTGAATGCTTGCTCCATACACACGTCACTCCAATCATATACAGGTAATACTCACGTAGAATGAAATGACAGCGCTACCGTTGAAGTTCGCAAGAGTCGGCAACAAAAACACTGCCCTATATTTAACTGTTAGTAGACAGAAGTGAATTATTACTCAATAGTTTGTGTTGCAACAAACACATGTCGACAATAATTCCAAAATACGAAACCTCAATATAAATACAACATTTATCCATGTTTTATTACGATTCAATTAAAATATATTCAACTCGTTAAATCATAATCTATGGTAATGCATGTAAACTCAAATATAACAAATACTGTGTTTTTGCACTCTGTGTTTGGATGCATTACCTTACAAGAACAAAAATGAACGTTCTTGCGTTTAAAAAAGATTGAGGTTAATATATCCTGTTTACATGCATGTACTGGGTTTTTTTACAAACAAATGCAAAGGCAAAATCAATCGGGGATGGCAAACGACCAACAATTTAAAATATTGATATATTATAATTTTGACTATGACATAGTAGATGAAGCTCTCGTATGAACGAACCTTAGCATGAACTATATGCACCATAACGATTACATTGCACTTCAAAACTTAGGCTTATGTAAAAACACGTGACATAAATGATACAGTGATAACATTTGGGCATTTTCTTACATGCACTGTTGTATACTTATTAAGTTTAATCGTTCGTAAGCATATGATTGGTCGATTTAAGGCAGTGCAAAATTATAACTCACCTTGTTGACCGCCAGAGTAACGTGTCTTATCAGTCTGAATAAACACAAGAATGTTCTCCTCATAGGACAGTTTAGCCTCTTTATGGAAGGAAAGTCCACCAGTCCCAGACACAACTATCTTGTAGTCATCTTTGGGAAGGTCGCTAGGAACCTTTATAATAAAGTATGACGTACGTGTATGCCTATATTATACGTACACTTACTATCAAAGATGGTTTATAGAACTTGTATAACAGGATTGCTTTATTTGGATCAAAATATAATTTCACTTTTTACAACTAATTAAATAAGTTTCATATTTTACCTGTTACAAAACCTCAACAGTTTTTTTCAATAACAGTTAACAATACTTTACTTCTTATTAAACCTTATGTAAAAAAAATATCCTTTTTTGCAGACTCTAGATGTACGAACGTATATTAAGCTCCTTGAAGAACACCTTTTAACTTAATGAAAAAAAACAAAACGGTAAATAGAAATATATTCGTCTATACAACTTACCATAACCTGCAAGCTTTCAGGAACATCTGAAATCGAAAGAAAATCTTGTTGAAAAATTGACAAAAAAACGTTAAAATAAAACTTTGATATCGAGTATATTCAAAACAAGAAAAACAATGAATAGAACTGGATTATACACAATTATCATTTGAATTCCAAGGGGTTATTTTTTATATATTTCTATAGCAAAATCTGAATATGTTGTCTCTAATCTTTTAGTTTTCATATTTCAGATTTATATATGGTATTATCTTTTAAGTGTACAATTTCACA